>NC_048316.1:10425980-10516736 GCF_013100865.1 Trachemys scripta elegans
TAAGAGACTGTGGGGAGGGGAGAAGAGACACTTCTGGGGACTCTTCATTCCAGGTTTCAGTTAGCTCCCAAAGTGCGCCCCATGGATGAGTGATGGAACCCAAGCCAAGACCCTGAGGATTCAGACACCCCCATGGTTTCCTTGGTGCCAGTCATTTCTCCCCCCCCTCTCTTTTTCATGTGCATGCGTGTTTGTGTACGTGCAGGCCTCTTAAGCCCAGATGGAAAGGGGCCGTCCAAGAGGAGGAGGCCAGAGGATAATGACTGGCATTGAAGGAGCCCCAGCCAGCCACCCCCAAAAACCATGGAGTCATGCACAATGTGAAATGAGGCACAGGCAGCGCAGATGCGGCATAGCAGGCTGAATGAGAGCCAGAGCCCTCTCCCCAGCTTGGAAACCATGTTCTACAACAACCGCACTTCAAAGTGCAATCCTTCTGCTTGCCTGTGCTGCTCGCTGTAACAGTGCTACTGGCTTGCTACCTGATTCTAGGCTACACTCCCCATCCGGCTCCTTCAGCTCACCTAGCACCAGCTGCTTCTCTACCCCTTCCCACAATCTTGCTGTCACAAGAGTCCTTTAGATCTGTCAAGCTGTAACTAGTTCATAGATCAAGTGCCAGGAGATAGTTCCTGGATTCGGTAGGACTAATAAAACTTGTTGCTGTTGTGCCCTGCAGATGACTTCCTCTGCGCAGCAATTTGCATGGGCTTTTAATGCTCGCTACTGGCGCCGTGAGAGCCTCCTCCTCTGCGTTGCCTCCTGGCCTGAACAGCTGTCCTGGGAGTGCAACTTGCTTCTTAATTGTTCCCTCCTGCAAAACATTGTGGGATACAGTGTGTGCCCAAAACAAAGCTGTATTGTGCTATGGTGGCCGGCGTCCCCCATGATACTAGAGAGGGGGGACTGCCTTATAAGGCAAACTTTATCCTTGAAGGCTCCCTTAGTGTCCAGCATTCTCCTCGACCTGACTTTCCTTTCTCCTATGCCCCTCCCCGCTCTTCCATGTTCTGCCTCTGGCTCCATTCATACATGCAGCCACTTGCTTTGATTTAAGAGCACAGGTGCTCTTGGCGCTACCTCTTTACAAGCTCGCCCAGCTCGCCCTTCAGAGGAAATGCATCGGACATGCTGTCAGACTTCCCAGGCCTCCTTTTCATTGAGCTGCTTCGCTGCTATTGATGTCAGTGAGGCAGCAATGTACAAGCAGGTGTCCATTACCCTGGGTTTCCAGAGGAAGCTCAGGAAGACTGATGCCCAAGTCATGGGGAAAGGGATATATTGGAGCCAACTGCCTGGCTGGAAACTTTGTCATGGACACCTGGAGGGAGGCTGCTACAGCATTCCCAACACATCCTCCCTGTCACTGTTCCTTAACCCTCTGTTTGCTGGCTTCAGACTGTTCTCAACAATTGGTCAGGAGTTAAGTAACTTTGGCTTCCTTCAGGCATAAA
Organism: Trachemys scripta elegans; assembly: GCF_013100865.1. NCBI lineage: Eukaryota > Metazoa > Chordata > Testudines > Emydidae > Trachemys > Trachemys scripta. The sequence continues at coordinate 10,427,435 of NC_048316.1, forward strand.
GGCACAGAATTCTGGGTGATCTTAGTCCTTTTCACTACTCTGAGGAAGGAAAACAGGGACCAGACACATTCCAAACCTGATTTCTGCATTCACGGAACCTGATTTTTAAAAAGTCCGGAGCACCTGCATCTCCCATCAACTTCAGTTGGAATTACTGGCTATTTAGCACTGCTGAAAATCAGATCAGTATCCAAATTCCTCCCTGTCAGTGCAAAACATGGAGCGCAAGTGTATCACTGCATGTAGTTAGCAAGCTTGTTCCATTAGCAGGTTAGGGACTCTGTTTCAAACATTCAGCAGCGTGGGGCTGGGAGGTGTGGGTGCACATGGTATATGCTGAGGGTAACTGTAGGAGTAAAGGAGACTGTCAAGTAGTTTAAACAAAATATCTAGAGATTTTTTTTTCTTTTTTTTTTAAAAAGTGGGTTTGCTGTTGTAATGAAACTAAAATTTTAAAAGCTTCAGTAAGAAAATGTGTTTCAGGTTTGAAGCTTTTCTCCCCCTTCAGTTATTTACTCTCTGGGACTCAGGAAACCTGGGAATCGATTCCCTGCTCCGCCACAGACTTCCTGTGTAACGCTGGGCAAGTCACTTAGGCTATGTCTACACTACCCCGCAGTTCGGATTATAAGGGTGTAAATAGCATTGTACACCAAAGTGCTGTGCTGTAACTCCTCCATGAGGGCACATCCACAAGGGGCAGTTACAGCTCTGGTGTGAATTTAAAGTGGTGTAGTTAAACTGCATTAAACCCTTGTGTGAACACTGTCATTCAGAATCAAAGTGGCCTTAATTCAGTTTAACTTAATTTGCTTTGGAAGGGAATTAACTAAATTGAATTAAAGGCCCTTTATCTTCTGAATGATAGTGTCCACTCAGCAATTTAATGCCCCTGTACCTAAGCCCTGCAGATATAAACTTTTCCTGAATTACTGAAAACTTGAACACAATAAGGTTGTGCTAGTGCAGGAGAAGGAGGCAGTGAAACTGATCAGAAACAGAGAATGAAAGTGGCCAGTCTGTTTTCATAATTTAAATGTGAAGGAAAAACTGTAAATTATTTGCCTAGGGCTCTTATGAGGTCACCTGTCACGGTGATGTCTCAGCCCTTCATCTGACAGCAGACCTTGGCCTGGTTGTGTTGCTCTGATTCCTCTTCCATTACAAGCCTGAAAACTTTCTCTTTCCCATAGTCACCAGCAAACCCTTCAATGTACGGATCTGCCTGGGGCAGGGGGAGCAGGGGCAAAGACACTCACCTTCTTGTTTAACCCTTAGGGCAGGCAGTAATGCACTACCCTAGGCAGGGCAGAAACGGCTGGTGAAGTCTTGAGCCAGAGGCGGGTAGATAAAGGAGCAATTGTGTTTTGGAGGTTTCAAAGATACAGGGACACTGGAGAGAGTGAACGAAATTCCAGAGATTTTTCATGTGCAATTGGATATTTCCTTTGAGAGTCTCCAGACTAAATAATACTCCTTGAGCCTAAATGGACAATATATCCTGCTGCCCTGGCGGTGTCCTCCAAGTCCAAGATGAACCAAGAAAGGCCCTGTAGTTGTTTGAGGAGGGTAGAAGAGATGGGGGGGTACAGGTCTTTGCAAAGAGTTTTTGGGCAACTTGGTCCCCTTCCTCACCGCCCCCCCCCCCCTTCCTCCTTTCTGGCTTTTCATGTTAGTACAATACATCTTACACTGCACAGGTCTTATCCAGGGTGAAATTCTAGGGTCTGTGTCATGCACAAGGTCAGATGAGACAAGCACAATGGTCTTTTCCGGCCTTCCCATCTATGCACCTAGATAAACATGTGCCCATTGTAACAAATCTGTGGCCACCTAGGACACTCTGCGTCTACTCAGCAGGAGGCCACTGACTAGAACCCACCTGAGTTAAAGGAGAGTCTGACTTTCTAGCAGTTTAAGGCCAATGTAGATCTACCTTCTATTTATTGCTGCATTTGTTTTAAATATCTGTTCTACAACAGAGCTGACGTGAAAACTCTATTTCTTTTTCTTTCTACGTTCTCAACTTGAAGTTATTCTGGGAGAAATGTCTGTGTTTTTTGCAGTCCATTTATCACCCTCTCCCCCATACGTAGCGGCACAGATGGATTGGACCCAGTTGAAGATATGACCTCACACAGCTGGTGGTACAGTGGCAACAAATCTGATGTAATTCTGCTAAAACACTCCACTGGGAAATGCTTTGGACTTTCTGTATTAGAAATGGGGTAAATTACCGAGCTTTGAACATAGCTCTGAAGTCAGTGAAGTTGTAGTCCGCAACCTCCTAGGTCTGGGCTGTAATCAGTTCTCACAAGCTAAACTGCTTTGGGCCTGGTCAGTATTCGGATGGGATATATCTAAGAATAACCCACATGCAGCAATTAACTTGGAGCACCCCTGGAGGACAAGTGAGGTTGCAGAGGACTGGAGAAGGGCAAACATAGGTACCTAGCTTTTAAAAAAGGAACAAAGAGGAGCTAGAGAATTATTGATTGGTCCATCTAACTTTGACACCTGGAAAGATACTGGAACAAATGATTAAACAGTCAGTTTGTAAGCACCTAGGAGATAATAGCTTTATAAGGAATAGCCAGCATGGATTTTTTTCAAAAACAAATCATGCCAAATCATCCTAATTTTCTTCACTGACAGGATTACTGGCCTAGGGGCTGCGGGGGAACCAGTAGATGTGATATATATCTTGATTTTAGTAAGGTTTTGATACAGTCCCACAACATTCTCATAAGCAAACTAGGGAAATGTGGTCTATATTAAATTTCTATAAGGTGGGAGCACAACTGGTTGAAAGACTGAGCTCAAAGCATAATTATCAATAGTTCACTGTCAAACTGGGAGAGTATATCTAGTGGAGTCCTGCAGGGCTCAGTCCTGGGTCTGGTACTATTCAATATTTTTAATAATTGCTTGGATAATGAAGTGGAGAGTGTGCTTAAAAACTTCGCAGACGATATCAAGTTGCGAGCGGTTGCAAGCACATTGGAAGACAGGATTGGAATATAGAACGACCTTGACAAATTGGAGAATTGGTCTGAAATCAACACGATGAAATTCCATAAAGACAAGCGCAAAGACAAAGCACTTCACTGAGGAAGGAAAAATCAAATGTACAACTACAAAATGAGCAATAACTGGCTCGGTCGTAGTACTGCTGAAAAGGATCTGCTGGTTATAGTGGATCACAAATTGAATATGAGGCAACAGTGTGATGAAGTTGCAAAAAAAAAGCGAATATTCTAGGGTGTATTAACAGGAAAGCTGTATGTAAAACACAGGAGGTAGTTGTCCCACTCTATTCAGCACTGATGAGGCCACCGCTGAAGTACTGTGTCCAATTCTGGGTGCCACACTTTAGGAAAGATGTGTGTGGAAATGTATTGGTGAAGTTTGTGGCCTAGTTGACCCTATAAAAGGTTTGCTGGTATAACTTCTACTGGTTCCCCAAGCAAAATAAACTGTACTAGAGAGAGCATTTTTATGGTGGTGTAACTGTATCTAAGCTAGGGTTTTTGTTCATATAGACATGCCATAAAAATTACCCCCTCCTCCCCCCCAACTGACATTGCTACCCCAGTAGAAGTTTCTAGCGTAGAGGTGGCCAGAGCTGAAGCTGGTTTGAAGTGCAGGCACCCAGGGGGTGGTGTGGAGAACCTAATGCCTGTTTGTTCTTCCTTTCCAGCTTGATCTTACAGCATTCCCCCCGGAGTCTGCATTGCTGCTCCAAGCCCAGCCTTGGCTCCACTCTGAGCAGGCTAGTGAAGGTGAGCCTGTGACGTCTTGGGCCTCTTGCACTCAATGGTGCATTGAAGCACATCAGGAAAGGATCAGGTAAGGTATTTCCTCTGGGCTGGGTGCCCGGTAACTTTGGAGGGGGGAGGAAGAGGTTTCCAAGGCCCTTTCAGAAAGCAATGCCAGTGCCTGTCTAGCATGGCAGGAGGAGAGGGGGTCGCCAGCCAAGTCCTCTCTCAACTTTGGATTGAGCACATTGGGGCTGCCCCTTTTGTTTTTGCTAATAGATGGAACTGTTCCTTCCCTGAAACGGGCACCCAAGGCCAAGTTTAGACATAGTCTAGACACAGCCTGTGTATTTATAACCTTGGCCCATGACGTGGCAGCCAGTGGGGTATAAACAGCATTCAAACATGGTGAGAGGCAATGCTATTTATACCACTGGGGTGTTGAATTTAGAGACACACAACTCAAGGGACAGAGGCTGCAATTTACAACTCAGAGAATCCACGGCTGCTGTGGACGAGCTGCCCCTCCAGTTGTGGTGGGCGGCGGGGAGAGCAGGAGATGACATGAGTTAAACTCACTGTTTAGTTCCGGCCCTGAGTGGTAGTGAGACTCAGGGCCAAGCTCATCCCTGCTGCAACTCCACTGATTGCAGTGGCATCACCCTGAGGAGGAATTTGGCCCACTGAGTGCAAGACACACACAGGGTGACTAGCCGCTGAGTCAGGCTAAGCCCAGCTCTTACAGGCTCAGCCAGAAGGCAGCTCCTGGGTAGCTCTCATGAGTGCGCTGCTGCCTGTGACCTAGGCGGGTCTTGGTTCAAGTTGCAGCAGCGATAGTGTGCATGCCCAGTAACAGCCATGAGGATCAGGGGCTCTGCTAATGGGCTTCGTGGCATCCAGTCTATGGACATATGCTAAGATCTGACAAAGTCATGCCAGTAACACAAGCCAGCGGAGGGTGCCGTATAAATTATTTGCATCTTGAATACGGGAGGACAACCCAGTGAGCCTGTAAGCTGAAGGAGCTGAGAGAGGGAGCGTGGCATGCCTGGACAGGCAGTCTTGGTGGACCTCATCCCTGCAATCTGTTTCTTTTCATGTGACTCGCAAAGTTTGGCTGCTGTTGTCCTACGTGGCTCTCAAAAAGGCTTAATCTAGGAGACAGAGGGATGGAGAGTAATTCCCAGCCTCCATGCACTCCGCAATGCAACCATTTTTAAGTAGGTCAGATTATGGCTCCAAACAATTGGCGTGGGCTTTTGTTCTATGGCACATTCCCTCTGAGGAGCTCAATTCACTGTACAAACACAAATTAATTAAGCCTCATGAAACCCCTTTGACTGGCAGGAGACGCTGAGATGGCCACATCACACACACAACCCAGATCTCCTGGTCCTGTATCAGCCAAGAGACCATTCTTCCTCCTTACGGAAAAATTAGAGGAGCAACAGTATGTAAACTGCCAGGGCATGGGCAGCCTGCCTAGTGGATGGAGCAGGACCTGGCCTGGTGGTTGTGAGGGCCATTTGGGTCTATAGATCTAGGAATCCAGCAGTGGTCGAAGTGTGTAGCTGGAGTCAGGGTCAAGGGGCCAAGCTAAAGGTCTGAAGCCAAAACCTAAGCCCAAGGACAAGACCGAGTCGGAATCAGAGATGGAGTCAGAAACCAGAATGGAGCAGGAACGAGGCTTGGAGCCAGGGCTGGAGAAGGAAGTGGGAGTAAGAACAGGGTAAGCACAGCTGCAGGCATCATGTACATTGAGCAGCTGCTGTGTTGCTGCAAGGCTCAAGTAGCCAACGGCTGGCTCCCTGGCCCTAATCAGGGAGTGCAGCCATTGGGAGGGGGCTCCTTGGGTCCAGCTGAGCTTGCTGAGTTGCTTAGTGACCAGGCTGGGAGCCAGCTGTGCCACTTTGTCCAGCAACTGGACAAAGTGGGTCTGAGACATACAGTTCTATTTGCATGGGGAGAAAACATGGTTTAGTATTGTGAGCATAGGACTGGTAGCAACTCGCTGCATTACCGTGGGCATATCCCAACCTCTCTGCCTCACTTTCCCCGTCTGTGAATTGCAGATAACTCTGACCTACTGTGGCTTAATGTCTGTAAATTGCTTTGTGATCCTGGGATGAAAGGAGCTGGAAATGCAGTGCATTATTATTATTTATACCTAGGTTTGATCGCTCAACCACCAGTCCAGTTTTTTTTACCTACCCTGCATCCTTGGAATGGACTCGTGACACTTTCTGTCCCAGTTTCTCTTTGTCCCAAGAATCTGTTGGGGGTTTTTTTTTTTTAATCCTTTGCCAACCTCTTGTCAGACAGTAGTTTTCTGCTGTATTGTTGTGGCACTGATCAGTTCTCTCTGGGAGCCATTACTGTTCTGGCCCTTACCTAGCATCAGAAAGATGCGAGGAAGGATGGCTGAAAGAACCAGTTGAGTGAACAGGGTCCTTCAAAGTTAACAGGGTGCAGGAGGCCATCCTCAGATTCAGCCCTGGAGGGGAAGGAGTGTCACAACAAGAACAGGACACAGCTGCACTTCCTTCTCCTTCCCTCCCCCTCCCCCCCGTATGCTGCAAAGAGTTACTGCCTCAGACTGGGATGAACTGGTTCTGTAGGTGATGATGGGCACCAAAAAGAGTGAGGTTGGACTCGTGGCAATAAATATCCTCCTGTGTCCTTTGTATGTTATGAAACACCCCACCCCATTTACAGGCATAATTAACTTTAATAATAGCTTGTGCGAATGCAGTGCTTTTCCTCTAAGGAGCCAATGCACTTTGATTCCTACAACCCCCAGCCCACCCATCAACCGGGACCCCATTTACAGATGGGCAACTCAGGTCCAGAGGTGAAGGGTCCAAGCCCACAGTCATAGGGAGTGGGCGGGAACTGAACCCTAAGCTCCCAAGTCCCACCCCAGTGCTTCAACTATGAGATCAGCTTCTCTCCCCAGCCAGGCTGCTACACTGGCAGAGTCCCTCTTTAAACGAGGGGGTTTCCTCTCCCGCTCCCTGAGACTGGCCTCTCTTGCCCCTTCTCCAAGTCCAAGTGCAGGGACCCGGCTTCTCCATCGCCCTGCACTTTATGGCTCACTTGACAGCGAGGCGTAGAGTCTTGCTGTTCTGACTGGGTAGCATTGCGTACGCACGAAGCCCAAACGGGAGGTGAATCATCCCATTGCACGCAACGCTGGGGAGAAGCTTGGGCACAGGAAACTGCCTTAGGCTTGGTCTACACTACCCCCCCCAATTCGAACTAAGGTACGCAACTTCAGCTACGTGAATAACGTAGCTGAAGTCGAAGTACCTTAGTTCGAACTTACCTTGGTCCACACGCGGCAGGCAGGCTCCCCCGTCGACTCCGCGGTACTCCTCTCGCCGAGCTGGAGTACCGCAGTCGACGGCAAGCACTTCCGGGTTCGACTTATCGCGTCCAGACTAGACGCGATAAGTCGAACCCAGAACTTCGATTTCCAGCCGTCGAACTAGCTGGTAAGTGTAGCCAAGGCCCTAGTGTTGAAATGAGTGAGAGTCACACGCAGCCTCCCCCCCAACCTCTACTTTCCCTCCAGCGTGGCGCTGGCAGAAAGCATGAGTGCAAAGGCCCTCCTGGTTTCCAAACTACCCCTGCCCCCGGCCAGGAAGAATGGCAAGCGGTCCCCGACGCAGTTAAAAAGGCACAGGGTACAGAATGAGCAGGAGCTGGTGCCTGCAGCAGGCAGAAGGGAGGTCACTGGAGGAAGAGCAGCAGAACACGCTCCAGACTCCATGCACATGAGGCACTTCTGCAACCGCGAGAGCTTGGCAGCTTTCCAATGGGAGTCCTGCAAACTCCTGCTGCTTCTCTGCAGCGTGATTAGTAGCGAGAATGGCTCCGCCCTTCCCTCCTACCAGCACAATGTTAAAATAACATTAGAAAAGGGGAAATAATAGGAGAGAGGGAACCACTGTACATCTCACTGCACTGAGTCCATCACTGGACAGTGGGAAATGTAGCCGATTGCAGCTTTCAGGGGTGATGTTAATGTGGTGAGCTCCCACTCCTTGCATCCTTACAAAAGTCCTGCCGCCGCCAAACTGTCCTCCCTCGTTCCCAGAGTAAACGGTAACCATACTGGATACTGACAGCACTGGGCAAACGTACCCTGGTTGCTTCATGCTGCAGTCCCCATGTGCAAAGCCACCCACTGGGGCTTCCAGACAAACACGGGGCAGAACAGAACTTCTGCAGGGGGGATCCAAGCGCAATGGGGCATAATTAGTCTTTTATGAGCTGGCCAAATGCAAGGCAAGAATTTATGGGCCACGGAGGGTTCTGCTAGGAGTGTTTATAGTGCCCCGTTGCATACAGCTGGGCTGCTGTACAAACAACATTTAGAGGAAGCTGTCCCAAAAGTGGCCACGCTGCTTGGTTCAAACAAACCCACAAAGGCAGGCGTGGTGGAGAAAGAGCCAGAGAAACAGAAAAGGGGAGATGTGACTGGTCAAAGATAAACTCCCCCAAATAGAAAAGCCTCAGAGACAACTGTAGAGAGATTTCCTAGCTGCACAGGGCCACTGATGGGCCATGCTCAGGGCAGCAGTGTGACAGATGATGTTCCTGAACAGAGAAGGGCCTGATCACCACTTCATCCTGGGGCAAAGTGGAAGGACATCCAGGTCTGCAAGGGCTTCAGCTGAGGTGGAGGTGTCCTTATGGTTAGGGCACTGGCCTGGGACTCTGGAGACCTGGGCTTAAGTCCCTTTGTGACCTAGGGCAAGTCTTCACTGCAGCGTTAGCCGTGGCTCTTAGGCTAGGTCTACACTGGGGGGAGGGGGAGATCGATTTAAGATACACAAATTCGTATCCGAGCCGACTTACCCCGCTGTGAGGACGGCGGCAAATCGACCGCCACGGCTCCCCCTTTCGACGGCGCTTACTCCTACGTGTGCTGGTGGAGTACGCGTGTCGATCTGGGTATCGATTGTCGTGTCCCGACGAGACGCGATAATTCGATCCCTGAGAGATCGATTTCTACCCGCCGATCCAGGCTGGTAGTGAAGACAAGCCCTTAGTCAGGGCTTGCTCCAGCCCTCCCTTTGACATGCGTTTAGTGGTGTTCTCAGCCCAGGTTAGCTGGGGGGCTATAGGCTTAAACCCAGTTGAGTGTTTCAACTGGGCTGATAACACGCTCACTTTCCAGGCTAAACCATGGAGTGCTCATAGTCCTCCAGTGTGTTCCCACAATTCCCCACGTGCCCAGACACGTTCTCCTGCCATTCACTAGGAAAGAATCAGAGCAGCTTGGTTTACTGCAGCACAAGGACCCCTGGGAGATGCCCCCACCAGCCCTAGTGACATGCAGGGGAGAGCAGCACCCATGAACATGCAGTAACTGGGGCCTGGCTTTGCAGTGTGGCTGCTCTTAACCAGACTAGGTTGACCTGGGTGCCAATCACCCAGGGAAACTCTCTATGGGCGGAAGAGGCCCGAGTGTCACTCAGGCACCTTTTGGGTCTAGTCTAGGTTGCTGAGGGGGTCTGGACTAGAGTCACTGTTATGGTCTGGTGCGCCCCAGAAGAGCAATCCCCAAACCCAAGGAGATTGAAGCCAGACATACAGGTAGATGGTCCATCAAAACATGTAATAACCATAAACCAGTTAAGTCAGCAGCAGCCGGAACAAAACATAACAGCAGTGCTGATGGCAGGTAGGAAGCAGCAGGCCCTGAATAACTGCTCACACCCCATGCTGCCCTCCCACGCACATACCCACATACCCACACAGGAAGAGGACTTGGAACACTGAGTTCAGGGAGCGGGAACTAGGCAATATACAGCAACAAGAACAGGGAGCAGGAAGCAATGATCAGGAAGGCAAGACACACACCAGTCATCCCAATCACCCTGACTCCTCCGTCTGGGGGTTAGTGAGTCAAAATGGCTCTCTTCCCCTTTAAACATGGGGGTTTCTCTGCAGGAGTTCGTTACAAAGCCTTGCACATGAGCATTCAGGCTGGAAGCACTTACACCTCCCCACACGCACGCAGACACGCTGCGGGTCGGTGACTCACTCAGCCGCTCTGTGGTGGATAATTGTGGCTCAGCGTGCAGGTGCACAAGGGCCTGGGCTGACACGCTCCCAGCACAGCTGCTCTCTTGGGGATGGGAGCTCCCTCCAAACGTCTCTCTGTGCAGCCGTGACTTGGCACATATGCAATGCTAAAGGAGGCATGTGGTGCCCTCTAGTGTATGTAGCACAGTGTCACAGTGCCTAAGCGGCATGGCCAGGGTTGGTGATTTCTGTCCCCTGCACCTGAATAACCTTTTACTGTGGTAGAGAATTCTTCCCACTAGTGCCTCAGCCCACTGTGTGGTTTATTCTCCTGGAGTCTCCAGGAATTAAAGATTACTCTTTGATTAAAGATGATATCATGTGATGAAACCTCCAGGAATACATCCAACCAAAATTGGCAACACTATCCTCTGCCCCATGAGATGCTGGGTTCCTGTCACTAATCGTGAAGAGTCTCGCTAGTTTGAGATGGCCCAAGTGAAGTTCATGGTTCTACTCAGCTGCCACCACACCTGAGCTCCTCACAGACGTTCACGGTGAAGCCACGTGTTCATGTCGGGGGGCGATGAGGAGTTGGCTGCAGTGTGGCTACAAGTTTGACGAAGTACCTATAGGGAATGCCAGATGCAACAGGGGATATTCACCTGTAGAGATGTACCCCTGTATCTGTCCCTGCATCCTCGCAGAGGCAGCAATCTCTTTAAAGGAATGGGGGCTATTTGGCCTAAAATACGTAGCTGAACAGTGGTTAAATGACGCGCGCATGGGCCAAGTTAGCATCATTTCTGTCCTGGGATTGAGTTCAAGGCCCACACAGGGTTATGGTTCAGGATGGGAATATGTTTCAAAGGTACAGCAAAGGCGTGTGAGCTGCTTGCAGGAGATCTCCGCTTCGAGGGTGGAAGTCTGAGATCAGCTGTTCTCGGGAGACTTCAGCAGGATCTGAACTAGTAAACAGACCCCCCCACACACACACACACTTCTAATTTGGGATCTGACAGAGTGCGGGCAGGTTTGAACCCAAACCTTTCATGCTCACACAAACTCCAGTGTGGTTGGGACTGGAGGTTCTGGTTTTGGTGCATCTCACGGAAACATTGGCAGGGTTTAAGAAGGCAGCCTGCTTCTCTCACCCTGACCAAAGCAGGGCTTTAAACTGAGGTGCAGCAGCACATTTTTATGCAGTCACACTTACACAACATGCACTGATCTTCGTGCAATTAGAAGCTATCTGGTGATTGCCATGCTGAACAGCCAGTTCATAGGCATTCATTATTTGCTGGCTGGCATCTTGAGGCACAGTTAATCCTGTTGCTGTGCTCTCCAGGGGGATTCTAAGCAAGTTCCTGCTAGGTGATGTGGATGGAGGATGTTCTTGTGGTTAAGGGATGGGTGTGGGAAAGACTATATTTGGGTTCTGTTCCTGGTACTACCAAAGCCTTCCTTAGATGCATCAGTGAACCTCACTGTGGCTTAGTTTCCCTATTGTAAAAGGGAGGTAATACCCATCTCAGAGGAGGTTGTGAGTACTAACTGATGTTTGCCAGGTGCTTGGAGATCTTTGGATGGTGAGTGTTATGGAAGTGCAAACCATTGTCACTATTGTATATGCCCATTGGAAGCCAGCAGAAGTCTCCTGTCCACTCAGCCAATCCAGCTGGAGGTGCACCCGCCTCCCCAGCGCCTGCTCACCCCCTCTCCCTTCTGGGGAATGAGACATCAGTACCCTCCACCCCCGCGAGAGGCCCTCACGTCCCAGCAGATGCAGAGCTGCTCCCTGCCCTGCTTGGCCTTTCTGCTCTCCTGCCTGTGTGTCATTGCTGCGTCAGGGCCAGGTTTCCCCCTTGGCCCTGCTCTCAGCTGCCAGGCCCCAAGAAGGGAAATCTGGCAGTGGGGTGGGTCGGGATGGGGCTGTCTCCTTCCTGGCCCCCTCTAGTTGGAGACCTTCAGTGTCAGAATCTCGATATCCAATGGGGAATACTGGAAACAGGCCAGTCCTTCAGGGGTATAAACCTCCGCCTCACCACAAGGTTCCCAGAGCAGCTGCCAGGAGACGGAGCCATAGTCTTTCTCCTGCTGAGTGACTTGGAATTGCTGAAAGGAGAGATCGGCCCCGTCAGGGAACACAGGGGAAGGTTCGGCAGGTTTCAGTTACTTTCTGGCCCTGACGGTTGAGCTTTTAGACAGGGCTGAGTCTGGTTTCTTGTTTGTGATTGAAATGAAGGATTCCAGAGGCCTTGACTGGATGCTCCTCTTGCATTCAGGGGGAATCTCTCTTTGCATGGAAAATTGCAGCCGATGATAGTGCATTGCTGCATCCAAATGCTGCTCTTGCCCCAGCACCTGCTGCCTGCTCCAGCAGTTGGAGCCGGAGCTAGCCCCTTTGGTACTGCTCAAAGCCGCTCCCAGTCATAGCATTACACATTGCTTCGGAGCAAGGATTCCGGCAGAGGAACAGTCAAAAAGAATTGCATAATAGTGCAAATAAGAAATACTTTGGAGCCTCCCCAGACTCGGATGTTAAAGCAATTGCAGAATTCCCCAGGTTTGCTTTGCCAATGGCTGATTTTCAGCATTCAGGCAGGGACCGAGTTCCAAGCAGTGACGATGTTTGTAGGTAGAGGAAGGACTTCAATGTGTGCAATACAACAGGCACTGTCCTACGTTCCCTGCACACCTACAACTATTGAAACCAGGGCATGTCTCGTCTGCAGTCTCCGGCCCTAACTAGGCCTGGTTGCTATTTCACATGTATCGTCTAACCTTAAAGATGCAGGCCTCAATCTTGGCTGGTGCAGCATATAGCTGGACAGCCAGCAGCATGCTTGTGGACCAGAAGGTAACTGATGTTACTTGGGCCCCTCTGTAACCTCACAGGGAGGCCACTACATGTGTTGGCTGGGCTTGTGCTGCAGAGGGACATGCTGGGATGTGGCTCGTTCATTTGCCTGGTCCCTCATTTGACACCATCACTCCCATGCTTGTTATATTTACCCATTTGGGGTGAGGAGGAGCAGTGTGGGGTGGAGGTAGGGTGACCACACAGCAAATGTGAAAAATTGGGACGGGGTGGGGGGTAATAGGATCCCATATAAGAAAAAGACCCAAAAATTGGGACTGTCCCTATAAAATCGGGACATCTGGTCACCCTAGGTGGAGGTAGGTCACAGCCAGCAATTGACCCAAGTGTAATTGTACTCTCTCTCACATGCACCACAGCTGTCCGTTAACAGACATCTGCCAGAAGCCAGCTGCTGGCACAGGGATAATAAGAAGCTATCCCTCCATAGGTGGTTGGATACCATGATGGTGTGTGCAGAAGAACCTAGACCAGAAGATGGTTGTGTCTCTTCCTGTGTACTCCTTGCTTGGTCTATTCTCTGGCACCAAGTGTGCCAGTCATACCAGAGCCTTCTTCCCCCTCCCCACCCCCGCCCCTGTTCTGCCCATATTCTGGCTTGATATGTCTCCCTACTTTGGCTAAAGTAACACCCATGTGTTGCTGGTGCTAGTGTCGCACGCAGGACCCTGGAGGCATGGAAGAGCAAGCCCTGTTCTGATCCTCTGACGGCATCACCTCCTGCCTCCTCTTTATCGGCAGTGATGTGATGAGCTCAGTTCCTGATAGCAGGCGGAGCATGCAGTGCTGGAAGATCTTTGTTTTGACTTGCTAGCGGAACATATTTGATATGGAGACCTCGAGCCTGACCCCAGTCTCCTTACGCAGGCAGGGCTCCTGTTGACTTCAGTGGGAGTCTTGCCTGCGTTAGGAGTGCAGGATTGCTGAGGGATTGGTCATAGCCTCTGCTCTGGCTAGGTAACCCCTCACGTGGACGGAAGGGTTGTGTGTTGGGTTCATGCTAGTTAGTGGTGTGTGTCAAGGAGAGGGGGACACATTGGGAGTTGGATGTGTTGAGGGTGTACATGCATGTGAGAGGTGTGCAATGTGGGGTGCATGTGTGCGTATATTTTGGGGTGGTTTGTGCCTCTTAAAGGTGTGTGTTGGGGTTTGCTTGTGAGTGTTGCAGGTTCATGCCTGCTAAAGAGGTGTGCTTTGGGGGTTTTGTGTGTGTGTTGGGGGGAGGTCACATGTGCTAAAGCAGTCATGTAATGGTGTGTGTTAATGGGATCATGCCTACTAGAGTGTGGGGGGAGTGTTGAGTGGGGGGGGTCACACCTTCTAGAGGCGTATGTTTTGGGAGTTGCATGTGTATGTTTGTGTTGGGGGTTGGAGGAGTGTGCGCTGGGAACTGTGTATGTTGGGGGATAGTGGTGTCCACATTTGATGGAAGAGTGTGTGTGTGTGTGTGTGCGCGCGTGCGCGCGCTGGGGGATCATTCGGGCTGGAAGGGTGTGTGTGTTGGGGGATCATTCGGGCTGGAAGGGTGTGTGTTGGGGGATCCTGCCTGCTAGAGGGGGTGTGCATGTGCGTGCTGGGGATTGTGTGTTAGGGCCGGCATGCTGAATGAGGTGACTGCCCAGGAAGCTGGCTGGAGATGTTTCCCATCTCAGGTCTCTGTCCAGGGGAGGCTGCCGAGCTCAGCTCCTCGGCGCCTGGCACTGCCTCTGCTTCCCAGCTCCCCAGCAGCTATGTGAGGCTGCAGGGAGGCCATGAGTTGAGGCATGTTTGAGCCGTTGCCTGGGTGACAACTAAACATTTGCTTCAAATAAGAATTGTAAAATAACTTAGCAGTGGGGCCATGGGGAGGGGGCTGCCACTGCTCATTGTTCCAGGGAGCCCCATAAAATCCTCAGTGAAAAGCTACTGATGCGAGCCAAGTTGTCTGAGCCTCAAAGCTGACTCGGAGCCCTTTGCCTCTAGCCCTCCTCCTGGACGGGAAAAGACAGGTAGAGAGGGAAGCATGTCTCTGAGACCTCCATGCTGCCCTGGCTTTCATCCCCCAAACTCAGGAGGGGTGGGCCCTGTCACCCTGGCTCATTTCCCCCCCAGCCTGGGTATGGTACAGCCTCTGGGCACCCTTTGACCTGCCTCTGGGCACCCATTGCCCTCCGGCCTACTGCAGCAACCTGGGGCAAGAGCATTGCCAGCTCTTCACTCTTTTGTTTCCTCCTCAAGATAAACTCCGGACAGTACCTCTGGGGCTGCCCAGGTGTTGCTCTGATTGATTGCAGGAAGCGACGTGTCTGTGTGTGATTGTGGGCTGGAGTCCAAGCCTGCCCTTGCTGAACCCAGCCTGGATATTGCACATCCGGCTCAGCAGACACTTGTCTCACTGTGATGTGGCAAGAGAGGGCTGGCTGGGTGGGGAAGCAGCAGGTTCTTCCTGTGCTTGTGTGCCCTGGATACGCCTGTCTTCAGAAGTCAGGTGGTGGGGACGTGGAGGAGAAGTCTTCCTGGGGAGAATGCGGCCGTGTCTTCTCCTTGCCCTTTGTGGATGTATTCCTGGACAGACGACATGGAGCCTTCTGGCAGCTCTGACTGCCATTTTTATGCTCTCCCTCTGGCCGTGGGGAGATCTATGTTCCCAGCAGATGCAGCATTGCTCAAGTGGCTGGATGCATCATGGGCATGGATTACATCTTCCTGTCTAGCACGGGGTGCTGCTGGAGGCATGATGCCAGGCTTCATTGGATTTGTCATGCCAGATCAGACTGTTATGGGGGATACCCCCAAAAGTCAGCTCCTCCCAAACACTAGGATGTGGGCTCATGGGCCACCAATTATTGAGGTATCATTGCAGCAGTGGGCAGAGATCATCTCTGTGTTCTTTCTTCGTACAGCACCTAGCACGGTGGGGTCCTGCTCCCCGGCTGGGACACCGAGGTGCTACAGTAATACAAATAGCAAAGGACTATAACAATATCACCAGGTAACATACTTGTGGCTGACTGAGCCCCATGTGATTTTGCATCACGGGTGAACCCAGCAGCACAGGACCCAGCGTTTGGGGACTGTGGGTCTTTTTGCTCCCCCGGCTCAGTGAAAAAAGTCTGTCCCTCCCTGACCAGAGTCAATGTCACAATAGAGAGCCAGTACAGATTGCCTGCCCTATTCTGCTCTGTGGCAAAGCTGGCCCTGGGTGTGGTGTGGTCATGCTTTCAGGCAGACAGAGCTACAGTATTTTGTAGTCATGGGACGGACTGGGGTGTAGCTCACAAGCAGGAGGAGGTTACCCATCTTCCCTCCACCCCGTTGGGTGAGATATATCAGCAGGCTGCCGTTTGCCCTGAATGCAGCGATTCATTTCCCTTTAAAAATCCACACACGTTGCTGCCCCTTCCAGCTTGACTCCTTGTCCCCCCAGATAGGCCCCTTCCCTCCCCGTGTGAGCCTGAGCTGGGCCAAAGCTGGAACTACAGACCCCAAACGTTGGGTTTCAGATAAACAAGAGGGCCTTGAATCACCCACCGTTTGAATTAAACCAAATCCCAACTGAAGGCGGCTTTGCAAGCCCAGCCTGCCCTTCCCTCCATCTCCCGTTTGGTTGGTTTCTAGTTTGAATCATTGTTTCCAGTCTCCAGGGGCTAAGTGCTCCCCAGTTTCACGCAGGCAAAACCACTGTCGAGAAATTGGTCCTCAGAATAGAATTGATACCCCAGAGGCTCTCCTGGGTAAGGAAGCTACAGCAAGTGGTGCTGTATGACTGACTGGAGGGAAAAATAATGGGAGAGCCAGAGGCGGAACCAGAATCCACCCCACACCCTGATCTTCTCTTGGCCTCATGTCAGCTCCAGAGCCACATGGTGGAGTTGCAGGTAGGGAGGCCACCTCTAAGAGTGTGATGTTTGCATGGTCACGTGTTGGTGTGATAGTGTCACATCACAATGCAATGACGCTGTGTTGAATCTGCAGGTACTCTCATGTCCTGCACGCTGATTGTAGCGTGTGTGGCACAGCACATCCCTGCCAATACCAGAAATCAGGTTGGGTCTCTTCCTGAGGCTAGAAGGTCCCAAGAGGTCGTCCAGCTCAGATAGAAGGAGTGTCCTGCATTGAAGACACTAGGCTGAGCCTTAGGAAACCTGGGTTCAGTACTTGGCTCTGCCACCTGCTCCCTGTGCACCCTTGGGGCAAATCACTTAATGCCTCTGTTCCTTACCTGTAAAATGAGGCTGCTCCTTTCTTTGTCTGTCTTGCTTATTTAGAATGTAAACTCCCTGGGGCAAAGCCCGTTTCTTACTGTCTGTACAATGCCTAGAACAGTGGAGCTCTGATCTCAGTTGCCACCGCTAGGTGCTGCTATTATTCAAATAACAACGGATCAGGCTTCTCATGGAATTTGGAGCCCATCCAGCATTTCCTTACCTCTAATTACTGAGCAACTTGGCGAGTGAGTTTGAGGACAGAGCGTGCATTAAGTGACCAAGTCTGGAGGAAGTGCAAGTTAATTTGAATTAGAGCTTTAGACCTCCCCTAACGGCTTGTCTACATGAACACTTAGTTTGCAGAAAGCTGGAGTGTAAATCTACCCCGCGCTCGCCTGATGCGCATTAAGTGTCCATGTGGACCCTGCTGCTGCACACGAAAAGTCCCATAGTGCACGGTGATCCTCCCCACTTTGAAATGGGAGTGGAATAAAGCACGCTAGGGGACTTCTAAATGTGGGACAGTAGGGTCCACACAGGCACTTTGTGTGGGGTAGATTTACACCCCAGCTTGGCTAAGTGTTCATGTAGACAAGCCCAAAGACTCTAGAAAGCCATGTACAGAATCCATTTACAGCTGGGGCCAGAGTTCAGAGAGTCTATGGAGCAATTTTGGGGGGCTATATGGAGGAAGGGGAGCAGGAGGTGGTTGTGAGGCTGCTACCCTAGCAGATTCCAGTGAGTTAGGGTGGTAACTGTCATCACGTAGTGAAGGGGTGATTCAGTTTGAATTGCTAGGGCCAGAGCCTGAAATGAAGACCAGCAGGGCTAGGAGAATGGGAAAATGCAAAAGTGATTGCAGAGCCATGAGTTAAAGCACATTCTTCTCCACCTGCACCTCAGCCCTAGTTTGAAGTGTGTGTGTGTCTCTCACACACACAGAGACACAGAAACACACAGAGTGACAGACAGAATCACCAACAGGGTAGCCTGAGCCAAACTGCTATGGAAATAAAACCCAACTCTCCTCCCTGGAGGGCTAGGACTGAAGTCTGACTTGTGGATGGCTGACAGCATCTCACCCCAGCTGGATTGAGACAATAGGTACCAGCTGTCTGAGTCCCCACCCAGCGAGGTGGCGTATGCTTTGAATAAAGCCACTGTGAATCTCTGCCTCTGAACAAGACATTCTTAACATCTGACTGGAGCTTGTCCTACCAGGTCTCATTAAAATACAACTATTCTGCTTCTGTGTAAATCATGCAGGGTCCCTCCCTGGGGATGGATGGTTCCCAGAATTACACCGGGTCACGATCTCTGCTGCTGAGTCCTCCATATTGAACTACTTGCGGGGAGGAGAGGAAGAAAACCAAGTTAAACTCTGAAGTTAACCATTTTCTCCCTAGCTGGCAGTGCGATTTCTCTCTTGAGTGCTGGTGAAGGGTTCTGGACTGATAGTTCCGGAAACTGAAGGCCTCTGTCCCCAGAATAGGTAGGTAGGGCTGGCTGCAAATTTCCCATCGAAAAGTGCCTGCTCTCTGTGGAACATTTTGATTATTTTTTTCCAGTGAAAAAATATCAAACACTTGAAAATCCAACTATCAAACACAAGAAAACCCATTCCGCCGTCCTGCTCCAGTGTTTCATGGAAGTTGCTATTCAGTTTCCTCATGTCTCCATTCTCTTCTAAGTGCCTGGCTCCCCAGCCAGGCCACATCTCCCATGATGCTCCATGGCCAGGGCCTCCACTCACCATTGGGGAGGCTGGTGCATGATGGGAGAGGTAAGCAGGCATGCAATGGGCTGGACTCCTGGGTTCTATCCTCAGCTCTGCCCCTGCTGTATAATCTAAGGCAAATGACTTAGCCGTTTAGGCTCCAGTCCTGCAACCAGTGACATCAATGGCAAAACTTTTGTAGACTTAAATGCTGAGATCAAGACCTTAGTGCTTTAGTTTATCCAACTGTAATAATAATAATAGCATTTATGTAGCACTTTGCATGTTCAAAGCATATCCAGGCATTATCGAATTAAAACAAATTAACCAATTAATACTCAGTACAACTGCTTCAAAGAGTCACTGTGCTGCAGTAAAAGACTGAATTCGCTGTTGTAATATTTTGTTGGCATTGCAGCAATCTTCAAAGCGGCTTGAATAGTTCCTCCCTGGGGGGGGCAGGGGAACGTGAGGGTTAA
Source organism: Trachemys scripta elegans (assembly GCF_013100865.1). Taxonomy (NCBI): domain Eukaryota; kingdom Metazoa; phylum Chordata; order Testudines; family Emydidae; genus Trachemys; species Trachemys scripta. Next base: position 10,446,493 of record NC_048316.1, read on the forward strand.
TTAATGTTTGTAAAGGGCTTTGAGATTCTTGGAGGGAAGGTTTTGTAAGTGTAACACGCTGGCCAAGTGTGTCTGTGTTCCACTCTGTAGCTGATTCACAGGAGAGAGCCGTCTGCTCCTCCCATCAACCCCTTCGCTCAAGTGACTGAGGTCTGTGCATTGAAGGTCCTGTGATTAATCCCTGCTGATGCCCCAACCAAGGGGTCATTATATAAATATTACTACTGACTTTGAATTACCCAGGTAACTGCGAGTGCAAAGAACTCTGCCCCAAGTGAACGTCTCTTGATGTGCTCATGCTCCCTGCTCTGCTCTCATGAGGAGAGAGAGCGGAGGGGATCTGACAAAGGGATGTAGGGGCCTAATAGTATAGTAAGGAGTAGGAGAAGTGCAAATGTAAAGTCTGCACTGTGTTCCTCCTTGGTTTGATTGCTCATCAGAAGAGAATGTCTTTCCCTGGGTGCGCGTGGGGGAGAGACACACGAGCGGGAGGTGTGTGGGTGGGTGGGGGAGCCTCTCCCACCAAGAATATGTCTGTGTACCCTGTAGAGTTCTCTGCTTTTCAGCCAGCCTGTGAGATGGGAAACATGCGAGGGGCCCCTCAGCAGAGCAGGAATTTAGAGATTGTTTTATGGGAGATGATATCAAACGCTTTCATCTGGAGTTCTCTGATGTCTATGTTCCCTCCCTCTATCTCTTTCCCCCTCTTCTTTAACCACATACGCTCAGAGGAGAGAGGAGCAGGGCCAGCCCCTTTGTAGCCACAGCATGAAGCTACCGACAGATCCCGTGTGGCCTGTAACTCACACACCCCCTTCGATCATGTGACTTTTACATTGGCCATCTGATAAAGGAGACAGAACTGGGTTATGTCTGTGCTGCTGGCACTTCAGCCCATGCTATCAGTGTTCCCAATGGCTTTGTATAGATGTTGAATAATATGAAGAAGAGGATTGAGCCTTGAGGGACTCCATTGGTGAGGAAACATCACCCATGAACATCCCTCTGGGTTTCAGGAGAAAGACCTGAGCCACTTCAGGCTATTACTGCTCACCTGCAGCATGTTGGAGGCAGGATGGGAATATCCAGTGATCAGATACACAGGATCAGAGGTACAGGATGAATCTGGATTGTTTTCCTTTGCCAGTCTATGCATACAAGGTTAGCATCCACCAGAACACCAGGTGTTACCTCTGTACCATGCCCTGGCCTGAAGATTGACTGAAACAGATCCAGGATACTGGCAGGGGGTGCTGAAGGCCTCTTTTTGGCTAGCATCTCAATTTGCTTGCTTAGTAAAGGGGGTTAGATGCTTAGTGGTGGTTTGATGATGTGGTTGGATTTTAAGGAGCACAGATAGGACTTTTAAAAGTTAGCCTTACGTGTGTTTAGAGTTGGTCAGGTATTTTATTTCTGTTTTAAATTCTTTTAAAATGAAAAATGGACTTCAAAATATGAAAAAAAATTCAAAATAAAAATTTTTCAGTTTGAATTTTGGTTTCTCCTCTTTTTCAGTGGCAAAAAAGGAAAAAAGGGGGCAGAGAAGGAACAAAAAAGAAAAAACATTAATACAGAAAATTTGTTTTGAAGTGGCTATTTTTGGTTACCTTTTTTTTTTTTTGGTGAAAAATTTTGAAATTCCAAAAAATATTTCCTTTTCTAACCCTGTGGAAAAACAGTTATTTCAAAAATGTTCACAAAAACTTAGTGCTTTTCCATCAGCTCCACCTGTGTTACTTAACACCTGGGAATACTGAAAAGTAAAGAATTTTAAAATAGAATTTACTTCCCTCCATTTGTGCTTCTTGTTTCCTCTTTGCATCACACTCAGCATGGACAGTGAACCCAGCTTGAGGTGTTTCCCTTCCTCGTTCCCATATACAGACTCAATGGGGCTCAAGCTGTGGGGATGTCTAAATTAAGTTATAATAAGTTAGACTTTCTGAAACTACATTGAAGCATTTGCAAATGAATAAATAAAGCATATGCAAATAAACTTGACCCCAGGCAGAATCCCTTCAATTTCCCTTTTCACCCATAGAGGGAGCCAGAGAGCTTCACTTCTCTGCAAGCCCTTTTGCTGTAGGACTTGCACGGTAAGTAGCCCACAACCAGGTGGACCACACAGGTTAGCTTCAGTGTAGTATCTGGATAAGAGCCCATTGTAATTTTAACTAGTGATATTATAGATGTGATGCACCAAACCCTTTGGTGTTTGAGATATAAAGGCTGAGAACAGTTGTGCTAACTCATTGTGGCTGTATTTAAGTTGCAGTGCTTCAGGGGAATTTTTAAAAATTCTGCATTCACTGAAGAAAAACAAAACCTACGAAAAAATGTCTGTTAATAGTAGCGATTGTAGCTCTTATTGCCACAAAGCTTAATTCTAGTCATGGACTACTAAGGAACAGCTTTTTAAGCCATCTTGGACTGGTAGGTTTAATAGCTACATCATAAAGCCAAACACAGGTTTTGATACTCTAATTGGATCCTCATTTTTCTAATCTACCTGGATTAGATTGCAGGACTGGCACCAGGGTGGGTAACTAAAACAGCCCCTAAATAAATCAATCTAACAGCTGTATAATCAGGAATCTGAATGTGTCCTGATCCATCTTTGACTTTGGATGCTGGAGCCAGGGCAGAAAGAATCAAGAGGATGGGAAACTTGGAGGGTCCTTTCAAGCTAAGCTAATGATAATAAAAAAAGCAAATGGGCAGGGTAATAAATCTGATGGGATGGGCAGCTATTTCACTAAGCATTTTCTGCCGATATTAGCTAATAAAAACAGTAGAGTGCTTGGAAGCTGAGGTCATCCCCTTAGCACATTACACCCATCTATAAATTAATTTTTTCCTCCCTTTAAAGAAAAATGTTAATTTTTTTGAAGGAAACATTTCAATCAAGTGCTGGTGCGTAAATTAATCATGAAGGGCACTGTCAGCAAGAAGCACATTTTGGCCTGGGAGGATTTCATTATTTTTTAATTAAGTTGCACAGTGACACAACTGGAAAAAAGAACTCTTCAGATCATTGTTGCATCAAAAAACATATCTCCTGCACAGCTTGTTGCTGTTATAATTACGGCGTGATGACGACGAGAATTTGTAGGATATCAATCACAGTGGCATATAATTGAACTTTACATGGCTTAAATTGGGAGCAAGCCACATTATTAAAGTATTAGGCCTGGGGTGACCAGACATCGTGATAATATCGGTACCAACTCAATATTAGGGGCTTTGTCTTGCATATGGAATTATCCTGCCCCCCTGAAAAAAGTGTCCTGATTTTTCACTCTATCATCTGGTCCCCTTAATTAGGCCTGATTAATTTGTATTACACTAGCATTTCAAAGCCCTCACCAAGATTAGGGCCCCCTTGTGCTAGCTGCTGGAGAAACCCATAATAAGAAACAGTCTCTGGTCCAAAGAATTTACAATCTCAATAGACAAAGTGTGGGAGGGGAAACTGAGGCAAAGTGTCTTGGCCAGGTTTCCACAGAGGTCAGTGGCAGTCAGGAATAGACCACAGGCCTGCAGAGTGCCCGGCCAGCTCTTTAACCATTGGACCACACTGCCTCTTCTAACCCTTAGTCATGTGAGTAGCATTGTTGAAGTGCTCAGGTGAGCAAGCACTTGAAAGCAGTGCCAGGCCCAGTATCTGCATATGTATTGCAACATCCCTCGCATCCATCACCACAGCACTCTGGGACCATGATAGGAAAGGCAATAGCTTAAATGCCTTAGATTCCAGAGCCCGCAGGGAGAGGGAAGCTTGGATAAAGAGATGTCTCCTGTGCTGGTTTGTCAGTGTGGCCAGGACTTAGGCATAACAGGTGCTGGATAAAGCCCCTTTTTCTCAACCAAGTCGGGCACTAGGATTTCAGTTCAAAGGTGTTTGGATCCAGGATTCCGGCTTGGGCCCATTGTAGAAAGAGGTGTGAGTTATGAAGTTTAGTTGTGGATCCAAACTCTCCCGAAGGTAGGAGACATTCATATAGTCTCAAGTATCAGGGGGTAGCCGTGTTAGTCTGTATCTACAAAAACAACAAGGAGTCTGGTCGCACCTTAAAGACTAACAGATTTATTTGGGCATAAGCTTTCGTGAGTAAAAACCTCACTTCTTCAGATGCATAGAGTGAAAGTTACAGACGCAGGCATTATATACTGACACATGGAGAGCAGGGAGTTACTTCACAAGTGGAGAACCAGTGTTGACAGGGCCAATTCAATCAGGGTGGATGTAGACCTATCCCTGTAGCAAACCTCGTTGCCTACTCTGTCCCCATATCTACTCTGGCAACAGCATCAGAGGACCCAACCACATCAGCCACACCATCAGGGGCTCATTCACCTGCACATCCACTAATGTCATATATGCCATCATGTGCCAGCAATGCCCCTCTGCCATGTACATTGGCCAAACCGGACAGTCCCTCCGCAAAAGAATAAATGAACACAAATCGGACATCAGGAATGGTAACATACACAAGCCAGTAAGTGAACACTTCAATCTCCCTGGTCATTCTATTACAGATTTAAAAGTCACTATCATTGAACAAAAAAACTTCAGAAACAGACTTCAAAGAGAAACAGCAGAACTAAAATTCATTTGCAAATTCAACACCATTAATCTGGGCTTGAATAGGGACTGGGAGTGGCTGGCTCACTACAGAAGCAGCTTTTCCTCTCCTGGAATTAACACCTCCTCATCTATTATTGGGAGTGGACTACATCCACCCTGATTGAATTGGCCCTGTCAACACTGGTTCTCCACTTGTGAAGTAACTCCCTGCTCTCCATGTGTCAGTATATAATGCCTGCATCTGTAACTTTCACTCTATGCATCCGAAGAAGTGAGGTTTTTACTCACGAAAGCTTATGCCCAAATAAATCTGTTAGTCTTTAAGGTGCCACCAGACTCCTTGTTGTATTCATATAGTCTGGGCCTTTCTCTGTCTCTCACCCCCCTCAGATTTAGTAATTCAGGGCCAGGTCCTCAGCTGGTATAAATCGGTGCAGCTTCACTGACTTCACTGCTCTTGCCCCCAAAATACCCATGCCACCACAACGGTCCTGTTCTATTGCGTGGCAGCTCTTCAGTTGTCACCTGCATGCCACATCAGATGCCCGCTGGATTTTATTTCTTTTTATAGCACTGTGCTTTGTTGGGGACTGGGTCTCCATGGCATGGAGAAGGGGAGAAATTGGAAGGAAAAGGAAAGAGGAGGAAGAAAGTGATGGCGTGGAAAGATGAAGGAGAGGCATGTATTGGAGTGCATGGACTTTGGCCTGTTCTACGCTTCTAAGGTAAGTCGACATAGCTACGGTGGTTGGGGTCAGGGGCGTGTGTGAAAACCCACACCTTTGAGTGCTGCAGGTATGCCAGCCTAACCCCCCCGCGCAGACATGGCGAGGACGACAGAAGCATTTGGCCGTGCTGCTGGCCCGTCCCTAGCCATTACAGCTGCAGTGAAGCACCCTGAGGATGGCAGGTCTTGAGGGAAGAGTGGATCAGGGGATCGGAGCCCTGAACCGGGTATGAGCCTGGCTCTACCCGTTTGCTCTGAGTCTAGAGTGAGAGCTGGGGGAGGGCGGAGGGCATTGTTAGGGATTCGCATTCTTGATTGTTATGGACTTGGAATCCTTTCTCCAGACTGGATTATGACTAATTATTTCACCAGGAGGGTGGGGAGCATTGGAGCTGGAGCCATGTACCTTTTAACCCCTCTCCCCAACCCCGAAGCCCACTCCCCATTCATGAGCTATTTGATCAGTGAACACATTCCTGAATGGATGCCAGGCTGTTCCTCACTGCCTCAGCTGCAGCTCCTGAAGCCCCGGATCGCAGGCTCTCCTCCCATATGCTTTCTATTAGTCCAGGCTTTGCCTGCAAAGAAGCTGACTATGGGGGTTGCGGGGGGAGCTATGAGAGATGCTGCTCCCCTTCTACTTTACCACCGCCCCTCATTCTCACCCAGGATTCGCTCTGCCCTTTGGAGTCTGTACTTGCAATGCACTGTCTTGTTTGTGAAATCTGCTCCAGGGAGTGTATGTGAAAGACTCGTTCTAGATCAAACTGGGTGTCATCTCTGCCTCGCTCGGGGGGATGATGGGTTTAGTGGGGTTTGAGTCAGTTTAGTAGCTAGGCTCCAGGTGCTTCTCACAGACCCACATGAGCATTCCCTTTTCCTGTAAAAGAACGTAGCCCAAGGACAACTGGATTGATGAAGCCCAGAGCAGGTGCAGGGAGCATATGCTGAATACAGTGGTGCCCTTTGTTCGTGGAAGCTAGTGGTGGAAAATATCTGTTAAGTATTGTGCCCCTCTGCCTCTAGTCAGTGTAGAATTGCTCCCTGTAGCACATTCTCCAAGGCTTTGCCCAGTCTAGTTTCACAAGTCCCAAACAGTAGGGTTTCCAGCACTCCCTTGGGAGATTATTCCACAGCCGAATCCCTCTCTCTTTTAGGCAGTTATCCCTCCTAGTCACCCTACATTTTCCTTTTCCTAGAGTCAGTTTCAGCCCATTGCTCAAAGTTACACTCCCTTGCAACACGTTGACCAACTCCCCCCACCACTCTGTCCCTGATCAATCAGTCATAGCTGAGCTGAGCTATATGCATTAGTCCTTTGAAACTTTCCTCATAATCCAAGCCACTGGGCTCTGTACTACACAAATCTAGTTATCCATATAAGACATTAATCTGGTTTTGAATCTTACAAATTCTTAGCCGTAACAACTTCCTGCAGCAGTGAGTTCCACCGCTTAATTACACATTTCATGGAAAAAGCATTTCCTTTGATCAGTTTTGAATTTTCCACCTTTTAATTTCATTGAACGCCCTCTTGTGGACAGCCTGCTGCTCCCAATGTCACATCAACCGCCCCTGGGCAGGGTTAGAGGATATAGTGCTTAAAACACCTGCAGCTGCCTGGACCACTCTGTATACTAGAACTTCCTCCACTGGTGGAACTGAACCTATCTTAGCAATGGTAGGAAACTGAGTGCACAGAATCCAAGTATAGATAGAGCCACTGGCATTTAAACCATCATCAGCAACAAGGCAGCTGATAATGGGTGCAGAACATGCTTGCATAAGCAAGGCTTGTATGGCCTGTGGATTAGTCATTTCAGCCCCAGCCTCATCTGTCCTAGCTCATTTTGTGCCTGTTGGCTCTCTGCCTCAGCTTTCCCATGTGTAAAATGGGAATAGTCTATAATCATTCTGCTTGGCAGGCTTGTGCAGTTTGATTTATTCAAGCTTGCAAAGTGCTGTGAGATCCCAGGAAGAAAGGCAGCAATAGGAGTTAAAACGGTTTGTATTAAATAAAGTCTTGAGTGATTTTTATTAAACCATGTAACGTTCCTTAAAAAAAATACAGTGACGGAATCTCTAGATGACACACAACCTCCTCCCCTCCCCTAATGCTCTCCACTGTTCACCCTGCTTCCACCCTCCCAGACTCCAGACATGCACCTCTCCCCAAAAGTAGAAGCCGCCCCAAAACTGACAAGGAATGACCTCAGCCAGCCATTCCTGGGACAGTTGAGCTTTATCAATTCCTTCTTCACACCATGGATGTTTCCCTGCTGCTGCGTCTGGCAGGGATGCGGTTTGGAAAAGGAAAGAGAGCTTCAGATACACATCAGCCTCCATGATCCACATCACTGTCCAGATTCCTTTCACCAGGTGCTCTGGCTACTCCTAGCTCAGACATTCAGGGTCTTCAGGGAAGCATCATAATTCCGCTTGCTCTTTCCTGGCTCCACTGCTGGTTTTTCTTTGAATGCCAGCAAATAGCTGAGCCGCAGCCGTTGATCTGTTCTGCTGTGTGAGTGTTTTGTTACAATAATCCCAGTGTTTCTGCTAACTGAGGTCTTGAGACAGGACTGCTGTGGAAAGGTCAGATCCAGCTCCCATTGAAAGACTGCAGTTATCATAAATGGGAATTGATTCTAGCCCTAAAACAGTAAGTGGAATGGGGGGATTTTCATGGGGTCACTCTGCCTTTCAGCTGTTGGTGGCTGGTTTGAATCTAACCCAGGCTGGTAGTGATTGAAAAGCTGTCACCTGGTAGCTGATGTGAAGTGAGTTGCTAAGTTCTTAGTGTAGTCCTACCAATCCACTTTACAAAACTGCTGCCCTTTTCCAGCACAAGGACCAGAAGTCTGAATAGGCTTGGAGAGCCTGAACTCCCCCTGGTTTCTCCTGATCAGGTTTCAGGCACATTCTGTACCTGTTCTTTAGATAAACAAGCTTGAAGGTCTCTGCACGGCATCTTTACTGAGCATTAACTTCACTAAAACCACCCCAAGCCCTGCCATAAAAATCAGTGGCTAGAATACAGTGTTTTTCCATGGATGCTGGTTCTGACCCACACTGCTGCTGCTCTGACACTGTCCTAGGATTACTCCAACAGCTCTCTTAGTTCCCTGTCTCTTTACCTTTGATTGCAACTCCTTGAGCTGCTGCCTGTGGGCCCCAATGTTCCCTGTTTCAAGTCCCGGGCGTGGCACTCTGCATGCCAGATGCTCCTGAGCATGGAACTCGACAACAGGCCAAACCCACTCAGAGTGTCTGGCTGGCCCAACTGCAAGACTTGGGCACCGTGGGCAGTGCAGGAGTGGGGCATGCCAGGCCTATGGTTGCAAAGAGACCCTACCGTTTTTACAGAGCCTTCAATTTCAGAGCAATCCTAAAAGAGGAGGATGGAAAAAGAAAGCAGAGCCAGTAGTAAAGCCATATTTGCCTCTATGGGATGTGACCTGAACAGTGACAGAAAGCCAATAAATACAGGCAAATGCAGGAACTTGTTCGCACCATGGTTTGGAAGAGGAAGTGGGGGGCCAGGATACTGATCTGAAAGGGGCACAGAGGAAGGCTGGAATGGGATCCTGATCTCTAAGGAGCCTGAGTGAGAAGCCTGAGGAGTGATGGGGGCTCTGCACTCCTGAGTTTCAGATCGACTACTGTTATCACCTGGATTTTTATGCTGATCTCTCTGACATGTATCTTGACAGGGGCAGTGGCCATATTAGGGAGCATGCACAAGGCGGGCTTTGAATCCATGGAGGCTGGTGAGACCTGAAAACATGCAGACAAAACTGACCCATAGAGGTACAGGCAGAGCTAATTTACAAGATCTGGTAAAGATCCTACTGCGTCTGGCTCTGCCTCCTACACGGCTCTGATTTGTCTGTGCTCCTGACTCTGGTCTTAGAGCGCTCTCTGGTGGGGACTGTGAGCTAGCCGGATGGTAGGCATTCTTCATCTGCACGCACACTGGGTTGGGAAATGACCAAAGGAGCAGTGTTTAAATTTGGCTTAGACATTGCTCCAGCTAAGTCGTTCTGCAGTATGGTTTGGCCAGCCAGCATGGACTGGGCTGAACTGTGTTTGAGAAACACATTCTAGCCAAGGTAAGGATGAAATACATGAACATCTGGAGTAATTCTGAATATAATTGCCAATCTCTGCTAGCTTTTAAGTCAGAATGGTGGTGATCTCAGGCAAAACATGCTTCCAGTGTGATTTGGCTACATTCACACTGACCAGCCAAGCCACGTTACAAACCACTTAGCTGGGGGAGGGATAGCTCAGTGGTTTGAGTATTGGCCTGCTAAGCCCAGGGTTATGAGTTCAATCCTTGAGGGGGCCATTTAGGGAACTGGTGTAAAAATCTGTCTGGGGATTGGTCCTGCTTTGAGCAGGGGGTTGGACTAGATGATCTCCTGAGGTCCCTTCCAACCCTGATAATCTCTGATTCTGTAAATAGGCTCTTTAATGAGATCTGATATGGCTTTAGAGAGCAGGCAGTGATTCTTACCTGAGCACCCTACTGCCTCCCTGTGCTGGTGACAGAGTAATTAAAGTGATCAAAATATCTGTTCCAGTCAAGATCTCAGTTGTTCAATATATTACTCTCCTCTACTTAGTGTCCTCTATGGATGTACAGTCCGTATCTAGCCCTCCAGGTAGTTACTCCTCTGTCATTATAACCTCTGTTTTCTTGGTGGTTTATGACTTGGTGTTAAAAATTCCTACCAGGGATTTAACTCCAGAAATAAGACCTCAAACCATGGAGTGAAAAGCAAAAATCCTCCAGAATCAGTTGGGCTGGGGTTTTTGTTTGTTTGGTTGGTTGGTTGGTTCTGGTTTTGCTTTTGTTCTTTGTTAATGTTGAGAATAAAAGGGTCACTTTCGAAGGACTGGATGGTTCTGAGACTTGCTAATAATAGCTGGACCCTCTAGGCCATGAGTTCAAATCCAGGCAGGCTGGTGGTATCTGAAAATGGCTGTGGCATATATGAAATGAGTTGGAGATGTTAGCCCAGTTCTGTGGGACTGGGTGTCAAAATCACCTCTTACTATTTGTTTGCATTGGGGTCATATTTACGATCCCCAGTCATGGAGCAGGATCGCTGGGTGCTGAATAAACACAGAACAAAAACATGGTCCCTGCCCCAAAGAACTGACAATCTAAGTATAAAACAAGAGACGACAGGTGGTTATAGACGGACAGAGTGGGGAAACAATGAGACAATAATGGTCAGCGTGATAGGCAGTGATTCCACTCTCCAGCTGCCTAACCAAAAAGCCCCGGTGCTAGTCTCAGAGGAAAGGCCAACAACCACATGGGCCATCAGACTGAACTGCCCTCCGACCCCTAAAGAGGTCTGTCTACCAACAACTGTCACAAGGGATTTGTGGCATGGACACTGTTCACAGGACAGCCGGGCGGAGATCTACCAACTCATTTCATGCAGGCCATCAAGCAGCCTTCAAGTGTCATGACTTTTGGTCACTAACTACCTGGGCTGGCTTGAACTGGCTACCTGGTGAAAGGCTCCCTGTGAATTCTGGGGCAGTAAGGGAAATCCCTCCCCCAAAGGAGCCTGGGGAAAGATGAACCAAAGTACAAAAAGCTGTGTGCCTCAGGCCCTACCTATGCTGTAAGTTTCACAGGGACAGGAGTTTGGATACAACACCGTTAAAACTGTAGCATAGCTGGGACTAAGTACAGCTTCACAATGGGCAGAAACCTTGGCTACCCTAGGGCTTTAACCTGGGTCTGGGACACAGGTTCTGTCTACACTCCAGGGCTGATTCCCAGCTACACTAAGAGGCCTAAAAAATTAGTGGAAATGGCCTCCTGAGAATGCCCTTCTGCCCAAAGGGGCTTCCTTGACCAGTACAGAGCTGGTGTAAGGGTTCTACACCCCCCTTACTCTCAGCCCCCATGTAGGAGGCAGATTGGGGTATATTTGGGAGCACAACTGGACTGCACTTCGGCTATTCTCTGCCATTGCTCACCTCTGCTTCCCAGGGCCTATAGGACACAAAGCATACATTAGAGCAACCCTGAGGCTATTCTACCTTATGCTTGGAGCTGGGTATGTCTTAGATAACTCCAGAATACAAACAGCACAAAGGTGACTTACCTTTATCTGCCCCACTGCATTCCTTCCCAGTGCAGGAATGGGGAAACTGAGAATCAAGCCTACACGTTTTATTGGGAGTGTTGTAACCTGACCTCCCTGATGCATTTCTAGCCTGGCCACGCTGGTCAGGCAAACCATGCATGACAGAGCTGTGTCCAAGAACAGTTCAGCTCTCCGTGCAGACAGGGCCTCCCTCTCCAAGTCCAGGGTCATTTGCAGCCTGCTAGGACCCCTGCCCAGGGGGCTTTTCCTAGAGCTGCTTGCTGAGTGGCTGTCTTGAACCTACACCTCCTTCACATCCTGCTGCTTGGGCTGTGGCCCAAGACCAGGGCAGCTGGTGTTCTCCTCGTTCCGGTCAGTTGCTCTTCCTCCTGTTTGGCCACTTGCCATAATGGCAGAGCTGGCTGCCCAGTGAACTGAGTGATGGCCGCTCGGACTCCCCCCTCAGGCGTATGGCGCTGGGACAGAAATACAGCAATGGGGTGGCTACTGAATAAACTAAACTGGGGGAAAGACCCCGCAGACCGAGCCACAGCCCATCTCATCCGCACACCCTGCTGGGACCCCTAAGCTGGGCATGCTTCTCCCGTCCCCCATGCAGCTGCAGCTTCTGCTCCCCCACCCCACCCCACCTCCCCAGATATGAGCAACTTCATGCTCCCCCTTCCCCATCTGGCATACACATCTCCCTCCTTTTCCTATCAGGAGAAACTTCTCCATCTTCTCCGCCCTGCCCCCTGCCAGGGGAGCAGCCATTTCTCCCCCATCCCTAACCTGCCAGGGCTGGTTCCTCTCCCCCATCCCCACCCCATCACCTGGGCATCCCCACTTCTCCCTCTCTCCCCACACTCCCTAGTCAGATGCCTGGTGCGGCTCCTCTGCACCACACACTCCATCACCTGGGCATACTGGCTTCTCCCTCCCCTCTCAGTCACCTGGCCTCCCCTCTCTCACAGCTCAAGCTAAAAGATCCAATTTCCTGTTTCCAGCTTGTGAAAAGGTTACTTGGCACCTCCCCAAGCTGAGCCAACCAGTTCCATCCAGGAGCTGCTCTCCTGAGCTAGCTTTTGGGTTATAACTAATCCCTTGGCACTGCTCTTGGCACACACTGGTGTGTCTGCATTTCTGTGTGTGTAGGAGGGGGAACCTTCCCACCTTTGTGGGGGGTGCTTGAGGGTGGAGGGGGTGGCATTTGTTCCTGAAATTGGGGCTTAAAAATTGCTGATTTTTTTTTTTTTTACATGGCAATATAGGTATACGGGCTAGCCCTGCTCTGTGCATGTGTGTGTGTGTGTGTACACATCTGTGGTTGTGTGTATATAGGCGAATAGCTATGCCAGCTTTGTGCATGTATGTGTACTGGGCGGAGGTGCAGGGGAGAGTTGTGTAGAAGAGAGCTTATTCCACAGCTGTTTGCATCAGTGTGTGTTTGTGTATTTGTACACATTTGAGAGCTGGGCACATCAATGAACTTGGTGCCTTTAGCTTTTTCACCCTGTACCTTTGTTCTGTGGCAGTAGCTTGAGCTGAGATGTAATTAAATGCCAGGAAAGCAGTGGTTAGTGAAATTGTCCATCTAGTTCTCCTGGATGTTGCTGGTTTAGTCATTGGAGATGATGTGGCCCAGAGCCCAAAAAGTCACCCCAGCAGAAAGAGAGGGTTGGAACTCCGTTAAATTGGACCTTGCTGACTCTTTCAGAGCCCAGGGGGTTAGAACTGCCTGATGTTTTTTTTTTTGCCAAAAACATTTATTTGGGCCAAAAATGCAGATTCAGCAGCACTGAAACGTTTTGCAAATTAGTTTCAGAGTAACAGCCGTGTTAGTCTGTATCCGCAAAAAGAAGAACAGGAGTATTTGTGGCACCTTAGAGACTAACAAATTTATTAGAGCATAAGCTTTCGTGGACTACAGCCCACTTCTTCGGATGCATATAGAATGGAACATATAATGAGGAGATATATATACACACATACAGAGAGCATAAACAGGTGGGAGTTGTCTTACCAACTCTGAGAGGCCAATTAATTAAGAGAAAAAAAACTTTTGAAGTGATAATCAAGCTAGCCGAGTACAGACAGTGTGATAATAAGTGTGAGAGTACTTACAAGGGGAGATAGAGTCAAGGTTTGTAATGGCTCAGCCATTCCCAGTCCTTATTCAAACCGGAGTTGATTGTGTCTAGTTTGCATATCAATTCTAGCTCACCAGTCTCTCTTTGGAGTCTGTTTTTGAAGTTTTTCTGTTGTAATATAGCCACCCGCAGGTCTGTCACTGAATGACCAGACAGGTTAAAGTGTTCTCCCACTGGTTTTTGAGTATTTTGATTCCTGATGTCAGATTTGTGTCCATTAATTCTTTTGCGTAGAGACTGTCCGGTTTGGCCAATGTACATGGCAGAGGGGCATTGCTGGCACATGATGGCATATATCACATTGGTAGATGTGCAGGTGAACGAGCCCCTGATGGTATGGCTGATGTGATTAGGTCCTATGATGATGTCACTTGAATAGATATGTGGACAGAGTTGGCATCGGGGTTTGTTACAAGGATAGGTTCCTGGGTTAGTGGTTTTGTTCAGTGATGTGTGGTTGCTGGTGAGTATTTGCTTTAGGTTGGGGGGTTGTCTGTAAGCGAGGACAGGTCTGTCTCCCAAGATCTGTGAGAGTAAAGGATCATCTTTCAGGATAGGTTGTAGATCTCTGATGATGCGCTGGAGAGGTTTTAGTTGGGGGCTGAAGGTGACAGCTAGTGGTGTTCTGTTATTTTCTTTGTTGGGCCTGTCTTGTAGGAGGTGACTTCTGGGTACTCGTCTGGCTCTGTCAATCTGTTTTTTCACTTCAGCAGGTGGGTATTGTAGTTTTAAGAATGCTTGATAGAGATCTTGTAGGTGCTTGTCTCTATCTGAGGGATTGGAGCAAATGCGGTTATATCTTAGAGCTTGGCTGTAGACAATGGATCGTGTGGTGTGTCCTGGATGGAAGCTGGAGGCATGTAGGTAAGTGTAGCGGTCAGTAGGTTTCCGGTATAGGGTGGTATTGATGTGACCATCGCTTATTAGCACAGTAGTGTCCAGGAAATGGACCGCTTGTGTGGATTGATCTAGGCTGAGGTTGATGGTGGGATGGAAATTATTGAAATCATGGTGAAATTCCTCAAGGGCTTCTTTTCCATGGGTCCAGATGATGAAGATGTCATCAATGTAGCGCAAGTAGAGTAGGGGCGTTAGGGGACGAGAGCTAAGGAAGCGTTGTTCTAAGTCAGCCATAAAAATGTTGGCATATTGTGGGGCCATGCGGGTACCCATAGCAGTGCCGCTGACTTGAAGGTATATATTGTCCCCAAATGTGAAATAGTTGTGGGTGAGGACAAAATCACAAAGTTCAACCACCAGGTTAGCTGTGACATTATCAGGGATACTGTTCCTGATAGCTTGTAGTCCATCTTTGTGTGGAATATTGGTGTAGAGGGCTTCTACGTCCATAGTGGCCAGGATGGTGTTTTCTGGAAGATCACCGATGGATTGTAGTTTCCTCAGGAAGTCAGTGGTGTCTCGAAAATAGCTGGGAGTGCTGGTAGCGTAGGGTCTTAGGACAGAGTCTACATAACCAGACAAGCCTGATGTTAGGGTGCCAATGCCTGAGATGATGGGGCGTCCAGGATATCCAGGTTTATGGATCTTGGGTAGCAAATAGAATACCCCTGGTCGGGGTTCTAGGTATGTGTCTGTACGGATTTGTTCCTGTGCTTTGTCAGGGAGTTTTTTTAGCAGATGGTGTAGTTTCTTTAGGTAATCCTCAGTGGGATCAGAGGATAATGGCCTGTAGAATGTGGTGTTAGAGAGCTGTCTAGCAGCCTCCTGGTCATATTCCAATTTATTCATGATGACGACAGCACCTCCTTTGTCAGCCTTTTTGATTATGATGTCAGGGTTGTTTCTGAGGCTGTAGATGGCGTTGTGTTCAGCATGGCTGAGGTTATGTGGCAAGTGATGTTGCTTTTCCACAATTTCAGCCTTTGCACGTCGACGGAAGCAATCTATGTAGAAATCCAGTCTGTTGTTTTGACCGTCCGGAGGAGTCCATGCAGAATCCTTTTTTTTGTAGTGCTGGTAGGGAGGATTCTGTGGGTTAGTATGCTGTTCAGAGGTATGTTGGAAATATTCTTTGAGTCGGAGACGTCGAAAGTAGGATTCTAGGTCACCGCAGAACTGTATCATATTCATGGGTCTGGAGGGACAAAAGGAGAGGCCCCGAGATAGGACAGACTCTTCTGCTGGGCTAAGAGTATAGCTGGAAAGATTAACAATATTTAACTAATTTAATTTAAATAATTAACATCTACCAATGTGATATATGCCATCATGTGCCAGCAATGCCCCTCTGCCATGTACATTGGCCAAACCGGACAGTCTCTACGCAAAAGAATTAATGGACACAAATCTGACATCAGGAATCAAAATACTCAAAAACCAGTGGGAGAACACTTTAACCTGTCTGGTCATTCAGTGACAGACCTGCGGGTGGCTATATTACAACAGAAAAACTTCAAAAACAGACTCCAAAGAGAGACTGCAGAGCTAGAATTGATATGCAAACTAGACACAATCAACTCCGGTTTGAATAAGGACTGGGAATGGCTGAGCCATTACAAACCTTGACTCTATCTCCCCTTGTAAGTACTCTCACACTTATTATCACACTGTCTGTACTCGGCTAGCTTGATTATCACTTCAAAAGTTTTTTTTCTCTTAATTAATTGGCCTCTCAGAGTTGGTAAGACAACTCCCACCTGTTTATGCTCTCTGTATGTGTGTATATATATCTCCTCATTATATGTTCCATTCTATATGCATCCGAAGAAGTGGGCTGTAGTCCACGAAAGCTTATGCTCTAATAAATTTGTTAGTCTCTAAGGTGCCACAAATACTCCTGTTCTTCTTTTTGCAAATTAGTGTTGATTGCACCAAATTGTTCACTTTGGGGAAAAAATAATTCCTAAAATGTTGGGGTTTTTGTACGTTTTCTAAATGAAATCTTTTGATTTTTTTTAATTCAAAATGACTTTTTCTTTCAAAATGTCCTTTAATTTTACTTTTAAGTAAAAACAAAAAAGTTCAAAAATCAAAACAAAACTTTTCATTTCAACTATTTATTTGTTTTTACTTTTCAGTTGGATGAAAAATTTAATTTTCAGTTCAATCCGAAACGGTTTTCTCCTGTACTTTTTCGGCATTGCCAGCACAATAAAAAATTCTGCCATTCACACAGGGATTGGCAGAGGGTCTCTCATATGGAAGCAGTTTTATTGCAGCTCTTCACACAAGCTGTGTACAATGCACCCCCCACCTTTATTTCAGTGTTTTCCTCTCAATAGAATTGCTTGTTGACTTGATGGGCAGCCAGATGAGCACCTCAGCCTCCCTTCTTGACTGGACAATGGGCACTCTTCCTCATACACCCATCCTGGAAGTTGGATCCTTCTTTCTGGGCAGCAGGCACCCATGCCTCTTGGGAGTCATTCCCCTCTGGCTGCATACTCAGGGTACGTCCACACTACTCGCTGGATTGGCGGGTAGCGATCGATCTATCGGGGATCGATTTATCGCGTGTACTATAGACGCGATAAATCAATCCCCGATTGCTCTCCTGTTGACTGCTGAACTCCAGCTCGGCGAGAGGCGGAAGCAAAGTCGACGGGCGAGGGGCGGTCGTCGATCCCGCATCTCGAGGATGCAAAGTAAGTAATTTTAATTCGATCTAAGATACGTCGACTTCAGCTACACCATTCTTGTAGCTGAAGTTGTGTATCTTAGATCCATTTCCCCCCTTCCCCCCAGTGTAGACCAGGCCTCACAGTTCCCACCCCTTAGGAGCCAGTCTCTTGTCTCTGGGCTCACACATTCCCAGGAGCCAAGAGATGGAAATAATTGCCAAGTGTAGACTGGAGTCTTTAGCAGAGGAGAGCACTGTCCCTGTGATTAGATGTGTTACCAAGTGGCATTAGGGTGACCAGATGTCCTGATTTTATAGGGATAGTCCTGATATCTGGGGCTTTCTTATACAGGCTCCTATTACCCCCCACTCCATCCCGATTTTTCACACTTGCTATCTGGTCACCCTAAGTGGCATAGTCATGTGCTCTCAATGTGTTGATAGTTAACTGCCAGGTTAGGAAAAGTTTTGATAAAGTTAAAGGGTTTATTAGCTGATCAGAGGCTGTTGACCCTAGGAGGATCTTCAAAGATCACATGATGGTTGGATCAATACTGTCGGCAAACAAAAGGGAGAGACGTGCTAATCAGGCTTACTTGTTCACCTACATTCTGATAAACCTGCGAAGGTCACCAGGTCAGTTCTGAAGCTGAATAAGCTGCCTCTTTTCCAGACTTTCCTATCCCCCCATACACTCACATGGCCCCTCAGGGTCACACATAGGGAAAAACACTCCATTGTTCTAGCTAGCTGATATCATTCACATCGTTCAGCATTCCCAGCACTGGTCCTTGGATATATCTGGGATTGGTAAAAAGCAACAGAGGGTCCTGTGGCACCTTTAAGACTAAAAGGTGCCACAGGACCCTCTGTTGCTTTTTACAGATTCAGACTAACACGGCTACCCCTCTGATACTTGGGATTGGCACATCTACAGAGCTGTATGGACATACCCAAGATAGCTACACAGAAGATCCAGGAACTGCATGGAGTCTGTCTGGAGCAGACAGAATACGCGGGATCCTGAGTTGCATGGAGACCAGGCAGTCAGTGTGTCTTCAGAAGTTGCCTCTCCTTGTGCTCACTTATCTGCAACCTCAAACAGGCATTTACGCATGCAGGGAGTGAGTCACTGTGCTTCAAAGTACCCAAGTGACAGCCATGGGTCCTGTAGCCACCGAGAAGGTACAGAACAATACAAACCTTCACCCAGTGCCCTGTTCAGTCCTTAGGGTATGTCTAGACTGCAATCACTAGGTGTGATTGTGGCTGGAGCCGATATACCTGAGCTAGCTTTAATCTAATCTAGTGAAGTCATGGCAGCCTGGGCTAGCCCCAGGAGTTCTGTGCAGCTTTGTACAGCCGGCACCGAAGCTTGCATTGCTGCAGCTCGCTCTGGGGCCGAGCTAGCTAGATTAAAGCTAGGTCGGGTGTGTGGCCCTGAACTGCGGTCACATCCATAGGGCTGGTCTACACTGAAAAGTTACATTGGAGCAGGGCCGGCTCCAGGGTTTTTGCTGCCCCAAGCACCGCAAAAAAAAAAAAAAAAAAAAAAAAAGCTGCGATCTGCGGCGGCAATTAGGCAGGAGGTCCTTCGCTGCGAGCGGGAGTGAGGGACCATCCGCCAAATTGCCGCCGAACAGCTGGACGTGCCGCCCCTCTCCGGCGTGGCTGCCCCAAGCACCTGCTTGGTAAGCTGGTGCCTGGAGCCGGCCCTGCATTGGAGTAGCTACGTCTCTCAGGGGTGTGAAAAATCCATACCCCTGGGAGAAGTAGTTAAGCTGACCTAACCTAACCCCTGGTGTACTCAGTGCTAGGTCAGTGGAGCTACCGCCTCTTGGGGAGGCGCATAAACCGCAGCAATGGGAGAACCCCTCCCGTCTCTGTAGTGCGTGTTGACTCTGACACGCTACAGCATCACAGCTGTAGTGCTGGAGCTGCACCACTGTAGTGATTTAAGTGTAAACATAGCCACAGGCCATGTCTACACTACCACTTATGTCCCTCAGGGCAGTGAAAAAAACACTCCCCGGAGTGACATAAGTTTCACCGGCATAAGTGGTAGTGTGGACAGTGCTGTCGGGGCAGGAGAGCTTCTCCTGCGCCATAGCTACCATTGCTCATTGAACTGGTTTTATTATGTCGATGGGAGAGCTCTCTCCCGTTGGCATTGAGCGGCTACTCGAGCGATCTTACAGTGGCGCAGCCAGTGTAGACATAGCCTTAGTCTCAGCAGAGGCCATAAATAAGGCTATGTTTTAGTCACGAGTATTTTTAGTAAAAGTCATGGGCAGGTCACGGGCCGTAAACAAAAATTCACAGGCCCATGACCCGCCCCGACTAAAACTTGGGTGGGAGCTGTCTGGGGGCGCTGCAGGTGCTGGGGAGTGGTGGCTCGGGAGCCCCACTGGTGCTGGGAGATGGGGGGCCTGGCTGTGGCATCAGGGCCGGCTTTAGGAAGTGCGGGGCCCAATTCGAACAGTTTCGATGGGGCCCCGACAGGGATGACTAAAAAAAAAAACCACATAAAAAAAACACGCGGGGCTTATACTCACCCGGCCGCGCTCCTAGTCTTTGGTGGCGGGTCCTTCAGTGCCGCCGAAGACCTGGAGTGAGTGAAGGACCCGCCGCCAAAGACTAGGAGCGCCTCCAGGTGAGTAAAAATTAAAAAGGTGCCTCTAGCCAGGGAAGGGATTCTCTGCCACTTGACCCCCACTCTGGGCGGCCCTGCCACTGGGCGCGGGGCCCTCTTAGGCGCGGGGCCCGATTCGGGGGAATTGGTGGAATTGGCCTAAAGCCGGCCCTGCGTGGCATGTAGCCTGGGACTCCTGCTGCTGTTGGGGGGGGGGGGCACTGGCACTTGGCAGGGCTGGCAGAGGCTTCCTACCCAGCTCCGCATCCCTGCAGCTCCTAGGCGGCAGAGGCAGGCTCTGCTGCTCCCGCCACAAGCACTGTCTGCTGCAGCCCATGGGACCTGTGCTGGCAGGGCCTGCAGGCGCAGGCAACGCAGAGACACCCCTTCCCCCCGCCTCTTGCTGCCTAGAGGAGCTGCAGGGGAGCCATGCCAGTGGGAGCCGGGGAGCTCCCCCCCCCGAGGTAAACGCCCCCCCCCCCCCACAGTCCCCAACCCCATGTCCCTAGTCCTGAGCTCCCTCCCACACACCCAAACTGCTGCTGCTGGCCCAGGGGCTGCCCAAGCCAGGCAGCCTCTGAGTCAGCACCAGCTGCTGCAGAAGTTGGAGGTCACAGAAAATCATGGAATCTGTGACCACCATGACAGACTCACAGCCTTAGCCATAAACAAGGGATGCGCTCACGCTTGTCCATGGGGAACTAACCTGATACCCACCAAACATCTTGATTAATAAACTAGAATGATACAAAAACAACATGATGCACAGTAAATGGATTAAAAACTGGTGAAATGACAGGTCTTAAAATGTAATTATAAACAGGGGATTGTTATCAAGCCACTGTGTTGCTAGTGGGATCCTGTAGGGAATCAGCTCTTGGCCTTACTCTACTTAACATTTTTATCAGTGATTTGGGAGAAAAACCCATAAAATCATTACTGATAAAGTTTGACACAAATATTGGGCGAGTGGTAAATAATGAAGAGAACAGCTCACTGATACAAAGTGATCTGGAGTGCTTGGTAAGCTGGGTGCCAGCAAACTGTATTCCTTCCGGTACGGCCAATGTAAAATCGTACCTCTAGGAACAAACAACATAGGCCATATTTACAGGATGGTGAGAAGCTGGGACTCTGAAAAAGACTTGGGGGGTCAGGATGGATAATCAACTGAACATGAGTTCTCAGTGTGATGCTGTGGTTAAAAGGGGTACTGTGATCCTTGAATGTATAAACAGGGGGATACTGAATAGGAGTAAAGAGGTTATATTACCTCCGTGTTTGGCACTGGTGCCACGACTACTGGAATACCGTGTACAATTCTTATGGCCACACTTCAAGAGGATGTTGATAAGTTAGAGAGTGTTCAGAGAAGGGCCACAAGAATGATTAAAGACTAGGAAAATATGCTGTATCGTGAAAGAGTAAGGAACTCAGTCTATTTAGCCTATCAAAGAGAAGGTTAAGGGGTGACTTGATCTACCTACATGGGGAACAGATAGGGTGACCAGATGTCCCAATTTTATAGGGACAGTCCCGATATTTGGGACTTTTTCTTATATAGGCACCTATTTCCCCCCACCCCCGTACTGATTTTTCACATTTCCTATCTGGTCACCCTAGGAACAGAAGTACCTACATGGGAAACAGAAATTTAATACCAGAGAGCTCTTCAACCTAGCAGACAAAGGTGTAACAAGAACCAATGGCTGGAAGTTGAAGCTAGACAAATTCAGATTAGAAATAAGGTGCAAATTTTTAACTAAGAGGATAATTAAACCTTGGACCAATTTATCAAGGAGTGTGGTGGATTCTCCATCGCTGGAAATTTTAAAATCAAGATTAGATGTTTTTCTAAAACAGCTGCTGTAGTTCAAGCCCAGCTATTGGACTTGAAGCAGGAATTAATTCATGGAAATCCTATGGTTTGTGTTATGGAGGTCAAACTAGATGATCCCTTCTAGGCTTAAAATCCATGAACATGTTAAAGTCATTTCACGCAGGCCACCAAACAAGGTAGTTAAAATCTAAAGCATTTTGACAAAATAACTTCTGACTTTTGTGAGCATCATCTGCACGGTCAGTGCAGAGAGATACAAAATGGCCTAACATGACTGCTCTTTGGAGTGTGAGGAGCAGGGACAGAACTACAAATTTGGGACCCCATCATACTGGACTGACCCACACTCTGGATCCAGATAATGGGTCTGAGTTCACTGCTTGAACCTTTTTGTACAGTGGGCTGAATCCTGAAATTTGGGGAAGTTCAGATCCAGATCTCAAACACCCAAGTTTGGGAGCGTTCAGACCCAGAGGTTTGGTTTGTTCCATGAGGGAGACATGAAGTTCAACTCTGGCTTCAGGCTGCAGGGGCATTAGTTCAGAGCCATCGTCAGGAATAATAGAAAACCCATGTCTATGGGAAATGTGCAGAGCGAGGGTCTTTCTGTGGACTTTTATGTTTTCCCCAGGATTAGAACATCAGTGTATAAAGCCAGGCATTCCTAGCTCAGTATCACCAACCCCAAATGTTCAAAAATCATGAGTCAGTCTCATCAAAAATCATGAGGTTATGTAAAACCAATAGATTTGGTGTTCTTTTTATTTGCCTTCTGCTTTTTGAGCCTTTCGGGTGCACTTGAGTCACATTTTGAAGCTTTCTCCACAGCCATGAGGGCTAGAAACTTACCTTTTCTTTAAGAATGAAGGCTGAACACATCACATATCCACTTGACTCCAGGAGCTGGGGCTTTAAGGAAAACAATAATTAACATGTGACTCATGACAAAATCATGAGAGTTGGCAACACTGCAGTAGCCCTTCTGGTTGTGAAGTAAACCCGCAGCATATAAACTGATGGCATATTGTGTCTGTCTGCAGAGAGCTGGGTGTAAACCATTGCACTAACGTAAGGACAAAGTTCCTCCATTGATTTCAGTAGGATGTAAACTTTGGAGCTTGATATCATGTGCCCCTGAAATAGAAACACTGTTAATCTCTGGTGATATTCCTCTTAGAAACATCCAGCTAAATCACGTGGCCAGAGCTTTCCCCAGGCATGTCAAAGGGTGGGAATAAAGCTGCCTGGTTTGAATAGGTAAACAGAACTGTTGACTCTTCCTTGAATTATTCAAATAGCTGAGATGCTTCCCCTTGTTCTTAAAATGTACATAGAAGCAATAAGTTATCTTTGCAACAGGAGACCCTGATGTCTCTGAAGTCCTCTGGGGACCTGGAAGGGTTCTAAGGGACCCACTGAGTGGAATTCCATCCCAGGACAAGTGGCAGCTACAGTTTTGTCAGGAAGAAAAAAGTGTTGGAGATTTCTGTGGGTTTTATGTAAGATTTGGGCCAGTGCTGGAAATGTACAATAATGTGCTAATGCATATTGCTAGTGATTCTTTGTCTGATAATGACACATGATATTAAACTATAAGGGCCAAGCAGACTAGGAAACACCTCCCAGGTAGGGCTGTCATTCGCTCAGGATTTTCCTGATTGTGTTGGGGCACTCCTACATTGGCTGTGTCAATGCTAGACTTTTTGGGGAGATCTACGCCTGCTGCATAGCCACCTGTGCCTCTCCACCCACCGGAGCGATGATAGGGATTCTAGTGCAGACAGGGCACTGGAATTTTTACCACTGTGTTGTCTAACCCCCCTGTCCAGAGCCTGAGACCTGCCTGTATTAGGGATTCCCATCCTTGCTATGACTGATGTAGCTCTACATCTACAGGACAGTGCAACTTGGGTGAGTTAGTGAACACAAAGCCATATTTCCAGCAGCATTTGCATTAGCCCTGCATGGATCCCAAAATATGTCACTGTGATGAAGTGGTTTGTACTGCACTTTACTGCTGGTTTGGATGCAATGTTGCCGCGGTTCATTAGGTTTGCCCCAGGAGATAAGGGTAGCTGGATTTGTTCTGTTGGACAAACTCATCAAGGTGGCAACCCTGCTTCCCCTGCAGGAATTCAACTAAGGGTATGTCTACACTGAAATTAAACACCCTGGCTGGCCGGTGTCAGCTCACTCCGGCTTATGGGGCTTAGGATAAGGGGAAGTTTAGTTGTGGTGTAGATGTTCAGGGCTCAGGCTTGGGACCCTCCCCGCTCAAAGCCTGGGAAAGTCCAAAGCTTTAGCACCATTCAGGAATCTACCCCTATGATTCTATAGTGAAAACAGAGCCATGCTTTAACCATGTTAGGTGACTACTGTTGTAACCAGGTCCTGCAATGCAACCACTAGTACAGAGAGGGCCTCAGTCTTGGAGCATGTCTACATGAGCACTTACTGTGTGGCAAGCTGGGGTGTAAATCTACAGTGCTCCAGTGTGCCACACACTACGTGTCTATGTGGACCTGGTATCAATCTGCACTAGGGAACCTATAGTGCACACCAGCAGGGTCCACATAGACACTCTTTGTGGCATGCTGGAGTGCTGTAGACAGGGCCGGCTCCAGGGTTTTGGCCACCCCAAGCAGCCAAACAAACAAACAAACAAACAAAAAGCCGCGATCACGATCTGCGGCGACAATTCATCGGGAGGTCCTTTGCTCTGAGCAGGAGTGAGGGACTGTCCGCCAAACAGCTGGACGTGCCGCCCCTCTCCGAAGTGGCCGCCCCAAGCACCTGTTTGGTAAGCTGGTGCCTGGAGCCGGCCCTGGCTGTAGATGTACACTCCAGCTTAGTGGGGGCACAGTAAGTGCTTGCATTGACATGCCCTAAGTCTCAGGCTAAAGCGCTTTTTAAAAAGTTTGGGTTGGCTGCAGATACAGAGCAAGTGGGGAGGGCAGGACAGAAACTTTGGACCCAGAAGAAGCAGACCTTGTAAATTGCAGACTGGAGGATGCTGCCCAAAATTCAGATCAGAAAGTGCAAGAACAGTAGAGCAGGGCCAGATCATCTGAGCCAAGGTAAGATAATGAAATTGAACGGGAGAGGAAAGGAGGTGACATTACCTTTTACATTAAACTGCTAGATAGCATCATTCTCAACAGGGCTTCTGTGGAGCCCTCCTTCATTTTGGGAATCGGAACCTAAGTCATCTTTCCTTGTTATCCATCTATCTATCACAAACACAAGTTTCTACTAGCTGCAGTGTCTTTGCCTATATATAACACAACATCCTGGTGAAACATTTCTCCTGGAGACAGGTTTCAGTGGTAGCCGTGTTGTATCTGTATTGCCTCTTTGCCTAGCCTCTCCACCTTGGTCCCTTATTTAAATTAAACTACTTCCAAAATTATCCCTGTGCAAGGCTTGTCCCATGACTGACCGCTGCCTGTTGGGAACCATGTGAGAGAGAGCCTGATTTTCTGGGATTGCAATTGGCGGTTTGAAACACATGAAACTGAGATCCCTGCTGCTGAATGCTATTAGAATGCCAGCAAAATGTGTCACAGGTTGGAACTGGAATGGGACCTTTTATAACACAGACATATAGTATGGGCATTTCAAAGATGGATTTTAAACTTCCCCACCCGCACCTTTCCATTCTGCAAAAAACATCTACAGTCAGCTACTCCCTGAATAACATATACGTAGTCCTCTTCATAGCACTTCAGAACAGTTCTATTGGTACATAGGCTTACTCTGCTGCATAGATTAGGTTTATAATGGCTTACGACATATGGATTCTTATTTCTTATGATGACATGGACTGAACCAAAGTGCAAATATAAAAGTACTGGTAAAATCTGATGGCACTTTTTGTAATAGTTGGATTTTGCTCCCTATGTCCATAGCCAAAATTTATTCCTGTGTTCAACTTAACTACCTGCAGTGAAAGGGCAAAATGAGCTAGAGGCAGAATTGTCTGGTGGCTAGATCAGAGAACTGAGCTACAAGAGAACTGGATTTTATTCCTGACCCTTCCACTGACTCAGCATGCAAACTTGGGCAAATTGCTGCCTCTCTGTGCCTCGGTTTCCACATCTGCAAATTAGGGATAATACCTTAGGGATGTACCTAGCATTTTGAAAAGTTTGCAGTTAGGGTGCAGTTTCCTTTGGTTGATGGTAGACATTCACAAGTGGTCAATTTGGTCCATCATCTAGGAGTACTCTTGGATTCCTCGCGGATGCTAAGATCTCACAACAGAATCTGTGAGTAATGCTTTCTATCATATCCATCTGGCTAAGGGACTCCGTCCCATCCTGGCGAACAATGATTTGGCCTCAGTTATTCATGCCTTCATCACTTCTCAACTGGACTACAGCAATGTGATAAATCTTCAGGGCATGAAACCTTCAGTACTTGGGAAACTCCAGCTAGTACACAATGCTGCAGTCAAGTATCAGAGGGGTAGCCGTGTTAGTCTGAATCTGTAAAAAGCAACAGAGGGTCCTGTGGCACCTTTAAGACTAACAGAAGTATTGGGAGCATAAGCTTTCGTGGGTAAGAACCTCACTTCTTCAGAAGTGGGTTGTAGCCCACGAAAGCTTATGCTCTAATAAATTTGTTAGTCTCTAAGGTGCCACAAGTACTCCTGTTCTTTTTGAGGATACAGACTAACACGGCTGCTACCCTGAAACCGGAAATACTGCAGTGTTTCTCCTTAGCAACACAGTCTGCTGTGAGTACCTCAGACCTGTCCTCTGCTCTCTACGCTGGCTTCCCCATACAATTTCGAATCAGTTTCAAAGTCTTCTCAGTCCTCTTCAAAGTGCTTCATGGCCTGGGCCTAAGATATCTAAAAGATCACCTAACGCTCTGGAATGAAGACCATGGTTCACAACTCAACTCCTCTCTACAATAAGGGTAAAGCTTGTCTGTGCAGGAGACAGAATTTTCTCAGGGGCCGTCCGAGACTGTGGAATGAACTCCCACACAAGAACCAAGGACCATCAAAAACCTCATTGCCTTCCACTCTAAGTGCAAGGCACCTTTCTGGGACTTGCCGTAGCCAACATAAACACACAGCAACAGGCATGTTTAAAAATAAGAACACTAAAAAAACCTACCAAAACAGGACACTCTACTGCATGTGCTTCTCCCCCTGGAGACAGGATGTGAGAACAAATAACCCATGACAGATGTGTGGTCACGTTGCTTCATGCGCTAGTGAAAAGAGCTCAGACACTATGGTGATAAGCAAGGTATAAGAACTTTTATAAAGAAACTAGAATAGAATACCTTGGTAAGTTGCTTTGAAGTCCATGGAAGAAAAGTACAACATAAATGATCATTAAAGTGATTCAGACACAAGTTCCTGGCTCCAGCTTTAAGGGTCAGGTTATAAAGAGACACAATGTAGATGCTTAAAGGAAGATGTGGGTGCAGAACGTTAATAGCACTGCTGGTTTGTACCCCCAGAACGTCTTCAGTCCAGATGCTAAATTGATAAGCACTTTAAAAATACCTGTTCTAATAATAATCCACGGTCTCCCGGTATATTTGTGAAATAGTTCTGGGTTCAGTGACAATATTAGAAAGCATGCTGACTCTTTAAAGTAGTAAATGTGTGATGCAGACAGAGTTGTTAGCTGTTGATGTGAGTTGATATCTGAGCCAGGTGCCCTGTGATTGACATCTGTCTAGAAATGCCTGTGCTTTTGGCAAGTCTCTGCTTTCCCAACTGTATCTGGCAGGATACAGAGGATGATCTGATTATTAATTACTGTTTACATATGCCCACGGTACTTAAGCACACACCTAGCTTGAACCAAGTGAATAGTCCCATTACTTAGCTGAATCAAGGCCACAGCTCCACATGGCTCACGGTAGGTATCACAGCCCTGAGTAGCTTACATTCTGATTTATACTGGTAACACAGTCAGCAAAGACATTAAGGATCCCAATCAAGTACCTATGTGTTAACCTCCCCAGAACAAATAGGATAAAGGGAGAAATTTTTAAAGGATTTTTTTTTTTGCATGCCCCCAGTGTGAGTTACAATAATTTGAATAGCCATGTTTTTGGGGGGTGACAGTGGGGCCAACTCTTGGGGTTTTGTTTGGTATTTTTCTTAAAGCTGCAACTCCCGGAGTCAAGAGATTGTGAGAAAGTCAGTTTACTTTTTTTTTTAAGTCGAGAGCCTCTAGCCCTAATGCCTGTGGAGAAAAGCTAGCAAATATGACCCCTGGGCCCCTTTAAGATTAAAAAAACCAGACTGGAAATAACGCATTTCATATTCTTTCTATCTTTAAGCCAAACTCATGATTTTTGAATGGCAAAATTTGGGCTGCCTATACCAAGTAGAGGGTTTCAATCCTGCCAGGTCAGGCAGGTGAATGACTATAGAAAACACCTGGATAGAGGAGCATGATGGGGATGGAGATGGGATGTTAGCTGACAGTTTTGTTGAGAGATTTGAAGGAGAGACGAGGAAGATATTAAGTGTGCAAAGGAGGCTGACATTACACTCAGGGAAAAGATGCAGCATTTAGTTACTTAGTCTGAAATATGTCAGTAGCAAAATACCTTTGGGACAAATCGTGCCACCGCTTTCATCCCTCGCAATCCCCACTGACTTCACCCAGAGATGGTAGCTAGCAGTATATGCACTCAGCTTTAACACCCAGGAACTCCACCCAGCAAGGCAATCATAAGGGAATGAGGATCAGATAAGATTCTCTTATCTAAGGAAGGCTTTGAGTTTATAGCCTGGAACTGTCCTATCAGACACTATCATCATCCCTCTGATCTCAAATCTCCACCCCTCTCAAGGTCTAAATATCTGCAACCTAGTCACCACATTGTAACATCAATCGGCGTGAAAGACTGCAGACAACACTCTGCACAGTTGCAAACAGTAGCTCTATTGCACCCTAGGTTCCAGCTGTCCCAACAACCTACCCCATTGGAAAAGTCCTGGCCCGTTGAACCTCACAGTCCTGTTATACAAACTAATTTGACTGCTTCAACCCCACTGAAAAAGCTGCCTCCTTGGTGTACACACAGCCTCTGTGCATTGCCTACCTGCTTGCTGAAACCCCATTCCCACTGCACAGTCTTCTTGCTGCATATCTAATCCCAGTGCACCCCCACCTGGTTGCCCCTGCATCCCTACCCCTGCTGTGCTTCCCAGCCCCAATGTGCCAGCCCTAAACTCTCACCCTTGCATACCCCTTCCAATCTCATTGCACTAGCCCCAAGTCTTCACCCCATCCCATGCACCCCCCAGCCCACTGCACCCCCAATCTCCCTGCACCCCCCATCCCAGTGCACCCCAATCTCCTTGCATCCCATCCCAGTGCACCCCACAATCTCCCCATTGCACCCCCATCCCTTTGTACCCCCCATCCCAGTGCACCCCAATCTCCTTGCATCCCATCCCAGTGCACCCCACAATCTCCCCAGTGCACCCCCATCCCTTTGTACCCCCCATCCCACAACGCCCCAGCCTCGCCTCCCAACAGCCTATTGTAGCGTCAGAGCTTTCGTTTTTCCCTATGACGTCAGTGCCAGCGCCCCCGCCCCGCCCCCCGAAGGTCCCGCCNCCCCCCCTTCATTTTCCCTGCCTCATCTTCCCTTCCCCTCGTGCTGATCTCTCTAGATAGTCTCCTGAAAGGCTTCGGTTATAAAGAAGTTTTGTATAGGGAGGGTGAGACTTGAATAGTCTCGCACGTGGGATGGGGAGGAAGGGGAAGTACCATCCCCCACACATAGTCGCCCATCCACATGTGCGTCAGAGGAGTGTGTGGGGGGGGGGAAGCGGGTATGGGCAGGGATGGGGTTAATGAGGTTCACATGTGTTAGCTGCACACCCACACCTCCACACACATGCATTTCATCAGCAGCCAAGGCTGGGGTTTAGGGCAGACTGCCTGCCTGGCAATGTACTCCATGCTGTGTGGACATGGAAGGCACAATCCATGATCCAAAAAGTTCATGCTGTAGTGCAGGCACATAGGATATACCTGCTGACAGTACAGGCCAAAGTGGTGGTGATATTTGGAGGTGTTCGGGATCATAGTGCATGCCTGCTGCTACCATTGCAGTACTGGTTTGCACCGAGTTTTTCATTATAACCTGTTTTCAGCTGCTCATAACCTCACTGGAAACTTTCCCTTTGAGCTGCAATTCCCCATTCTTTTATACATATATTTTGATAGTGCAAACACTTGATGCTACAGTATTGTTGCTTTCTCGGTCTCCATGTCACCTGCGATCAGCTGTTGGGTTGCTATTGATCTGCTGGTTTGTTTTCCTTCAGTCTTTTAAATCTTCCCTTGTCTCATCCACCTCCTTCCCCTGCACTCTTGTTATTTGTGCCATTGCAATAAGGTTGTGTAAGCTGTTGCTGCTGCTGCCTCCCCACAGTGGAACTGTATTGCATCCTAGCAAAATAAATCATCTTTTCCAAGTATTGCATCATTGGGGCAAGCAAGTCTAAAGCCTTATGATTGTTAAGGGAATGGGGGTATTTTGGGTGCGGTATTAATGGCGTCAGCAATTGATGGTGTTGGCAATGGAGAAGGTAGTAGGGAGGCGCTTAGAGCCCTGGTCAGCCTTTGGTATGGACTTTGTGGGCATTTTATACGGGGGTCACTTGGCTGGAAACACGACTGCAAAGCCAGAAAGAACCATGGGGTAGCATCATAGCAGTCTGTATTCATTTCTCCGGAGGCTGAATGGTTTAGTGCTTCTTCCCCCTCCCACTCCTCAGTGGTTAAAAGGGTGTCTCTTTCTTGAGAACGTCCCCATAAGAGTGAGGTTTGGACTCTGTATAAATGTCACTACCTTCCTGGAAGGGTCAGTGTAATAATCTGTTCTTTCTAGACCCTGCAACTTGTGCATATTGACTATTCCTGGTAGGGGAAAGGACCATTCCGAGGCCATGTATTATGCATTCTTGCTGTAAGGCTGGTGCAGCCTGAGGCAGGCAAAGGGAAAAGAGCAGTTTGTGATGGGGTCACTGGGTCCATGTCTGCACTGTGGAAGGGACCATGTCATGAAAAGGGGCAGGGCTAGAATATTTTCTTTTAATGCAATGATTGAACGCCTGGAATCCTGAGGTTTCTTTCAGATTCAGGTGCAGGGATGTAAGGGTGGGGT
The DNA here is from genome assembly GCF_013100865.1 of Trachemys scripta elegans. Taxonomy (NCBI): domain Eukaryota; kingdom Metazoa; phylum Chordata; order Testudines; family Emydidae; genus Trachemys; species Trachemys scripta. The sequence continues at coordinate 10,477,285 of NC_048316.1, forward strand.
GGATTTTATTTTTCTTGATTTTTAGCAGTGGGGATTAGTGGTGAATGTTTTATGAGGATGACTTGGGAAGGGTAATGGCAGTTGATAGTTGTGGTTGACCACATGCTGGAATTCAGTCTTGTCCGAAGTGAATTTTAATAGCTTTAAGGCTTTGTGTTTTGTTTCTTGGTTACATAAGAGCACAGTTCAGAGGCTTTTGCTTCAGACATGAGATTTAAAAAGCAGCATCTACCCAGTTGAGTGTTTCTGTACTGACCTGCTACTAACACTAAAGCCTTTTTGTGTGTGTATTGATCAGAATTATAAAACTGTGTTCTCATTGTCTTCATAATAAAAGCCAATGGATTCTGTGCCAGGGCTGGCAAATTATGACAGGTTTGCAAGGCTGCTCTTAGGCAATACAGGTCGGAGTCTAGCCTTGTCTACACTGAAACATTACAGCGCTGCAACTTTCTTGCTCGGGGGTGAGAAAAAACACCCCCCACCCCCCCAAGTGATGTAAAGTGGCAGTGTAGACAGTGCACCAGCGCTGGGAGCACGCTACTCCCCCCTGGAGGTAGGTTTTTTACAGCGCTGGGAGAGCTCTCCTCCAGTGCTGGTGCCGCAACGTTGCTGGTGAAGACATACCCTAACTTGGTGGGTCTTGGGACCAGACTGAGAAAAGTCAGTTGTCTTTGCTATGATATCCAAGTGTGTGTAATTAAAAAATCATATATAACTGACGTTTTGCTGAATTTGTTAAACGAATGACTTGAGGCTAAATCCTGCCCTTATGTGTGTCTCCCTGTTGAAGTCAATGGGAGCTGCAGGACGCCATCCAAAGGCAGAGCTGCTCTGAATTGGGGGAGAATGTTTGCAGTTAAGTGATGGTCTGCCTTAGCCTGTGGTCTTTAGGCAACTTGACAGACCATCACTTAACTGCAAACATTCTCCCCCAATTCAGAGCATATTTAGAACTTCTTGCATAGGCTGCGATTAAAAAGCAAGGCTGTGAAACTGCATAACCTAATGTTCCAAAAGATGCCAGAAGACACTGGAGACTGAATTCCTCTATTTAGCAACAGACCAATGTTCTGAGACGTAAGCAAGGCTCCATTATTAACTAGATTAAGATCAGCAATCAATTTCATTTAGTTCACTTAATTACTTAGTGCCAGCATTGGAGGATTTTTCTCTTAAGAAATTTCAACTATAAAATGACAGAGACACGGTATTTTTTAATATTACTACAGAAAGTTATCCAGGAGGAGAAAGGAGAGCTTTTTGTAGCCTTTCCATCTTTTAGTCACTTTCAGAACATCCAGGATCCTGCATGTAGTATACTGAACTTTGACATAAGAATAAGTTTAAAAATAGGGCAGAAGTTTACAACTCTTTAAAAGGTGGAGCCCAGAACTCTCTGGGAAGGTTATTTACTCAGAAATGCCAGGAACCATTGCAACTTTTTATACTCTGTTTTTCAGGCTAGCAATACTGATTCATTTAGTAAATTAAAACCCACAAAGTTGTTTTCTGAAGGCAATACCTTTCTCCTTCTGGCTTGGAGTAGTACATGTTGCTTTAAGTACAGTAGTACCTGGATTCCGTCATTGAGATGGGGGCCCTGTCCATTTATGTAGATAATAAAGATGCCTATCCAAGGTTCCAGTGCCCCAACATAATTGTACAATAAATATAATTAAATTGATCCTCAGCAGCATGAAAATCAGATCCACAGGACCTGAGCCATCCCCTTCACCACCTAACCTCAGCTTCTCTGGATATCCTATTGAACAGGTGTCTTTTGCAGCATACCTAGAAAGTCACCAAACTTGGGCTGTCACAGGAAACACCCTGCCAACCGTCCCCTCTTTTATAATGAGGGGATCTAGCTCAAGCACCCTTGTGACCACAGGTTTGGCAGTAAGGCACAGGGAGGTGAATTTCAGGTAGGTTAGGCCCTGTACAGACACACTAATAGAAAAGGATCCCTGTGCTGAAGATCTATCCTTGCTGTCAATCATCCATGTGACTAACTGTTCACAGTCAACAGCAGTAATGGTACTGTAACAAACCAAGCTAGTGTGAATGTGCACCACTACCCTGTATTGGATTGGGCTGGATTTGCTCAACTGTGTGCTCGGTCCCTGTATTGTGAATATATGATTGTGATGGGCACCACAGAAATGTCTATAAAAATGAAAATAACAAAGTAGTCGTGGAGTCTTTCCTTGAAGCTCACAGCCTGCACTCTTGAGGCCAGAGGATCTATGTGAAATTCATAACGCTGTTTTATGCAGCATAGTGGTGACAGTGAAGTTCCTAGGTGGTCACAGCATGGTTATCCTATTTAACACTTGCAGCTCTTAACCATGTGACCAACCACTCCTCTTCATCTCTGCCAGAGGCTCCCTCTGCCCCTATTCATTTCTGTCTTTCTGCTTTCTTCCATGGGAACTCTTAATGCACTGAACTTAAATTCTTCCTCTAGACCTGTTTCTACCAAGATATCTGAGAAATTAGCCAGCTGTAAGGACTCAATAGGGGGCCTGTTGGGGATAGCCAATATGGATATCTGAGTTGTGTGCTGTATCTCTCTCCCACCCATTATTTGTTGCTTGAGGACATTTACAATTAAAGATTGTTAGGTGCTATGTTACTATGGTGATAAAGTCCATATGAAAACCTAAGACATGTAGATACTTAGGGGTACTACTGGGCTATCTGCTAGGCATTGTCCAAACAAACTGTTTGGAAGAGCTCCTAATCCAAGGCCCCAATCCTGCATACCCTTAGGCAGTCACGGGTTCTTGCTGATTTATTCTTGTTTTGTTAGATGGAGTGTTCCTTTTAAGGATCACACTAATGACAGCAAAGCAAATCCTCCTGTGCTGTGAATTGGAAAAATGAGTCTGAGGCAAGAAGGATTTAATCAGCAACAAACAAGAATGAGAGATGAGTTGAAAAACAGAACTGTACCCATTTGAAAGTCTGGATTCCTTCTGGCCCTGATTCTGCACTATTGAAGTCAGTGGGAAGAGGATCTGGCCCTACAGCATAGTGAAAATAGTATAAAGAAGAACAGGAGTACTTGTGGCACTTGTGGTGATGCATCCGAAGAAGTGGGCTGTAGTCCACGAAAGCTTATGCTCTAATAAATTTGTTAGGCTCTAAGGTGCCACAAGTACTCCTGTTCTTTTTGCGGATACAGACTAACACGGCTGCTGCTCTGAAACCTGAAAATAGTATGTATTCTTGGAATCATTCCTTTGAAATGGAGGCTGTAATGCTCCCTTTTCCCCCTCCAGAACTGGCAGGAGGTCTTTACAACCGCCATGCAGCAAAAAGGCATTACAAACTAACACCCTGATCCCACAAACGCATCCCACATGTGTAGCTTTACCCAGGTGAATAGTCCCAATTCAAACCAGTGAGACCAGTTGCGTGAGTAAGTCACTAGCCTGGCTTCAATGCCAGGGAGTGTGCATCCCTGCATATCGATGGCAGTAGAAGGGATTCGGTCCAGACAATGTCTTTTCAGATCCAGGGTGAACCCATGATCTTCCTCAAGGACGGGCAAGTGTACCAACATGTCAGCACGCCGACAGGTTTCCACGTCCAGCAGACACCTGAGGATACTATCGCGGAGATCTAAGAGATGTGGCCAGGATCAACTCCTCCCTACTGGCACCATGGCAGAAGATCAACGCCTTGAAGAGCTTCCTGATGCCCCATATCTCATTCGTCCGGAGGGAATCTGCCATGGTGAAGGTATATCTGAACAAGGCAGACAGCACCCTCTGGCAGCTGGTAAAGAAGTGGATGTTTCTTCCCCAAAGGGCCACCAATGAACTGGTGTACATCTTGCACAGGCAAGGTGGCACCAATGTCCCTCAAATGAGCGATCTGTGCGACGTTGCGGTGATCACTCACGCCTTCCACCTTCTGACATGCCCAGACTCCACAGTGAGGAACATCGCGGAAAGTGCTCTGCGGGATGCCATCAAGAAGCGAATTGCCAGGACCCCATCCAACCAAGATTTTGCCACCTACCTGAGAGGCTTGCTGGAAGGCGAATTTCGAAGAGAAGGAGAGACTTTGCTTCACTCCGGACTTGTGCCCGCAACGCTACGCGATGACTGGAGAAGTGTATTGGCTGCCACTGGACATGGTGAGAGGAACTCCAGGAGCTGGAAGTCCTGGTGCCACTGGTGAATAATACATATTACACTATCATCACTCTGAGAGCTAGAAGCATGCTGGAGAGGACCCTGAAGGATGCCATCTGCTGCCAATATGTGGAAACTCTGAAACGGAAGCCGGACCAGGGCAAGACGTTCGAGGTGACGTGCAAGTGGGATGCCAGCAACCACTTCCTCCCCAGGGGCAGCTTCACCCAATTTGCCGGCTGGAGGTTCATCCACAGGGCCTGGCTCAACTGCATCCTACTGAATGGAGCCGTCCGCCACGGGAATCGGGACAAGCGATGCAGGAAGTGTGGCTACGATAACAGGACGCTACCCCACGTCCTGTGTAGCTGCAAGCCCCATGCGAGAGCTTGCCAGCTGCACTACAAAGCCATCAAAGATCGCCTGGCTAGAACCATTCCGCCACCCATGGGGAAGGTTGCCATAAACTCCGCCATCCCTGGAACCAACTGTGACAGGACATCGTCATCACCAACGAGGACCAGAAGAAGATCATCATTGTAGACATCACAGTGCCATTAGATAACAGGACTCTAGCCTTCCACGATGGCCGAGCTTGAAAGGTAGAGAAATATGCCCCTCTGGCCAAAACCTTGAGAGCTAAGGGTTACCAGGTCCAGACACACGCACTGATCGTCGAAGCCTTAGGCACATGGGACCCCAATAAGAGCGACTGCTGAGAGAATGCGGAATCGGTCAACGCTACGCTTGGCTGATGCAGCAACTCATGGTGTCGGATGCCATTGGGTGGTCGAGGGACATCCTATATAGAACACATCACCGGACATCGGCAGCACCAGGAGGGATGAGCTGGAGTGCTGATGAGAAGTGCAGTCAGGAAAGTAACAAATATTTTCCTCATGGATTGTATTTTCCATGGACAGCCAACCTAATTCTCAATTACTGAGGGACAATCTCCACTCATGTGTTTTCCATAACCAAATCTCTGTTCAGCTCTTCATGAGTGATATACCCGAGTATTCGGATTCTAATATCTGAACTGTATTATTAAATCTATTCACCTAAATGTGGGTTATTGCGGATTATGTACTCTCTGTATCATATGACTTTTTAAAAAACTAACTTTGTATATGTGAAAAGAATGAGTAGACTAACACTGCTACGGCTCTGAAATTTGTGTATATGGATAATCTAAGCACTATACCTAGATGTACAGACACTCCTTCCCCAACTTATGTATTATATAATTTTTTTAACATTAGCTTTAATAATTTTTTTAATTCTGTGTGCACCTAAGTGTTTCCAGGATTGGGGTCCAATTCAAAACCTCCCCTGCTTCGCAGATTCCAAAAGGAAACAGCTGGTGAAGAAGCCCTCTTGAAAAGCCTGCTGGAAAAGATTGGGTTTGCAGTATGCCCTGGAGGTCAACCAGCTCAAGCTATTTCAGACTAAAGGTGTGTGGGCAGATTCCAAAGATGAGGAAGATACAAGGAGTCTTCACAGAGAACCTTCCTGGCTACTCTCAGATGCATCCAAAGTTGCTCTAGTTTGATCACTGCCAATGTTTTAAGTGGCATCACTGCATCTGCAAGAGGTGTTTCAAGCAGGTGAGCCCCAGGTCATTTAAGGCTCTATTGATCAAAACCAACACCTTTAAACTTCACCTGGGAGCCACTGGGTACCCAGTGCAGGTCACAAAACATTGGTGCCGTGTGTTTATGGTGAAGGACTCTATTTAAGAAACAAGCTGCCACTCTGCACTAGCTTCAGGATTTACGATATTGCTCCATGTAGAGCACTTGCAGTAGCAGGTAGATATGTGGGGTTTTCTTAAATCAATAAGGAATAGGGCAGAGGAGACCTCCTAACAAATTGCTCCAGCAGAGGTTAATACTTGTATAGTCCAGCGCAAACACTAATCCTTACAACACCCTCTGGGAGGAGGAGAATACTAATTCACCTACCTTACAGATGGGGGAAACGGGGAGACACAGGTTAACATGACTTGCAGGGCCACATAGTAAGTCATGGGCAAAATCTGGATTAGAACTCGAGTTCTTGGCTCCCAGTCCTATGCTTGTCCACCGGTCTGTGTACTCTAATAAGAAAAAGGTCTTTCTATTTCCTGAGTAGTGTCTAAACACAGCACTGATCTGAAGAACAGGAAAATGCTTTGCAAGAATTCATGTACCTGGTAACACAATTATTAATTGGAACTTTATTGAATGCTTAATATAATGAAGGGGCTTGTCTGCTTGTCCTGTCTGCTTGTCCTTATTTCATTACTTATTTTAATACAAAATCTGCTTCAGTCCCAGAGTATGCATTGGCTTATTTCACTCACTTAATGCAGTGCTCAAACATTGAAGGCATGACCTGCTTAACTGTCCCCACTGTGTGTTCATTGCTGGAGCATGTGGCATGTTGCAGAAAAACAGACTGGAACTTTCCACCGCGAAATAAATCTGGGGTAAAGCTCTGTAAAGAGCATTCACCCCAGAACCCCTTAGCTTTGAGATTACTCAAAATTCAGCTGTTGGGGAAACTTTTCTCGGTGCTTCCAGTTTTCCTAGGATGAAGATGGGCACACAATGAAACAGTACAAGGTAGATTGTGAGCCCTGTACTTGTGTGAATGAGCAATTATTTACCTGAGTGGTCCCACTGAAGGGAATGATTCTATTCTTGACTCTGCCATTGACCTGCAGGGTGACTCTGGGCAAGTCACTTCCTTTCTCTGTGCCTCCGTTTCTCAATATTTAAAATGGGGGTAAATGATATTAGCCTCCTTTGTAAAGTGCTTTGAGATCAACTGATGAGAAGCGCTATGTAAGAGTGAAGTGTTATTCACACTGTCAAGCATTTGCTAAGGGCCTTCCAATCTGGTCCTCTCACAAATTATCCTTCATTGTAGCCTTGGCTGGGCTCGTAGCAGTTTTTGTCCCATTCTGTGTTTTCTAGGGTTACACCATTGATCATTCTTAATTTCCCCCAACAATTATGTTTGGTCTAGGAACGCTGAGTTCAGGTTTCTCTTTCTGGTTGAGTTTTGGTTTTAAGTTTCGGGAGTCATGCACATAGACGAGGTTGTTGGGCTGCTGACAGCTTCTTTAGAATAAAGTCTCTGTGTACTGGGGCAGACATTAAGTATGAATGTCAAGGTCTTTGTAAATATAGAAAGTGGGAGGTAAAGAGAGAGAAGCACAATCAAATGTTGAGCCTAGCAACCTGGACATGATTTTTAAATAAAGTATTTGCATCTACAATAAATAAATAAATATGCTTATGTAGTCATAGGTGTTGGAACTAGAAGTTTGGGGGGTGCTACTGCACCCCCCGGCTTTAAGTGGTTTCCATTATATACAGGGTTTACAGTTTGGTTCAATATCTCTCAGCACCCTCACTATACAAATTGTTCCAGCCCCACCTCTATGTACTTACATAGGAGTTCCTATCAGTTCTTGTCATAACTGCTTACTAGCTGCTTTGTGGCCCTTCTGGCCCTGATGGGAATTCTTCACATCCTGGGAAAGATCCATTTCTGTTGTGATCATGTGTTTCTGCTGCCTGTAATACGTAGGTGAGGGTGGGGAGAGTAGACAATACTTTTAGCTATCTTAGACCTTTCTGATTCTGGACTGTTTTCTCTTTCCTAATGAAGAACAAATCGATTGAGAAACCCTTTTATTTTGATTTTTACAAGAGGCTGAAGCAATACAAGCTGTGTAACTTGTCCTGAGAACTAAAGTTTTGCAACTGGTACATGAAAGTAATTTTAGCCAGTACAGTGTCTTGGTGGACACGATAGCTCTAACTTTTACTTTGGAAGCTCTGGTCTCGCTGCATATTCATAATCCAGTACTGCAAGGTTTTGGCTTTGTTTGCATAGCTGTTTAAGGTTGTTGACTTTTTTTCCTTTTCCCAGATGTAGGAGTATGAGACAGTCTGGGAATACTAGAAAGTTCCTTTATGCACAGCAGGCTATTTTCAGCTGTCTTCCCAGGAAACAGCTGTCTTCCCAGGAAACAGCACATCACAGGGAGAGATGATGCAAGGAAAGCTCATGTGGAGGAAAATCAGCTGATCAGAACAAGATGTTAATGCACTGAAGTACTTACTGGAGCTGACCTGCAGAGTGTTTATATTATGAACAGAATTTGCTCAACCTATTGAAGTCCAGAGATTTGCTCTGCTAGATAGTGTTATGTTTAAAATCATGCTGGTAATGTTTGCCCTGAGCGGTTAAAGCTGATGATGCGGGCACTAACTCATGCTGTGTATCAAAAGGTTACACACTTTTATTCCGGGAAGTACTTACACTTAAATGGTAGAGGCTGCGTACGTGTCTGAGGTTACTGAATTAATGGTGGGATGGAAGGGCAATTCATGTGTGGGAACAGGGCAGGATGGCAAGGAGGAGGAAGCTAGTGGCTGGAGGAGAATGGCCAGATGTTTGAGAAGGTTAGGAAATTGCATAACAATAGATGTCACTCAGTGTAGGAATCATAATGTTCTCATGTCACAGTCATGAGGGCTGTGGTAGTACACATACTCGCGTAAAACCCTGGGCCTTTATTTTGTACAGCTTGCTTCTAAAAATAATCATAGAATCGGATAACCAACTTTGTTTTTATCATGTATATGAAATAAACAAGATGTAGCTAGATGTTTGGCATGGTGCAGTGTGGGCTATTCCTGGTTCTAATGCAGACTTCCTGCGTGACCTTGGGCAAGTCACTTAATCGCTCGGTGCTTCGGTTTCCCCATCTGTAAAATAGAGATAATGTTGCTTTTCTCTCACCCATTATCTGTCTTGTATATTTAGATTTGTAAGCTTATTTGGGCAGGGAAAGTTTCTTACAGTCCCTGTACGATGGGGCCCTGATCCCAGTCTAAGTGTTACTGTAATATAAATAATTAAAGCATAACCTTGCGTTTTTACATTTAATTTTAACAGCACAAAAGCGCATATTAGGCAGCAAGTGCTCATGCTCTTTGCACTGCCACCTGTTCGCTTCAAGATGCAATTCAGAGTTTTGGCTACAGTCCTACGGCCCTGAATAAAAAGGGACCCCAGTAGCCAAAACTGCCTTTTGCCTAGCACCCTGTTGTAAGGTCTGAAATTCTCTGATGGCTGATTACTTGCCAGGAACAGTGAGAGGGCTTCCTCTGCTCCCATTGCAGCCTGCCAGAATCCTCAGGGTATTGCTGAGCATATAAACTCTGGTTTTGGGTTGGGTTATTTGTTTTTTTTTGGGTGTTTTTTTTTTTAAATATTTATATAACCAGATGCTGGTGAGACTGATGTGGGTGACACACTGCAAAGATGGTGGTTACGAGGCTCTGCCTTTTTTTGAGTGGCTTTACATATAATTTCGTGCATCTCCAATTCCCCTCCCCCCCCCCCGTAATAGCACCTAGCAGTTAAGACACTCTATAAAAAGAAAGCCAGCAAAGAAGATGGTATGACTAAAGCATCTGTCCCATTATTTATGTAAATAGGAAATGAATTTCTTTGGTGAAAGCAGAAACCTACTACTGTGCTTCTGTAATCTTTCATTTTAAAGGGAATTCATTAATCACCTTAGTTCCTGCTGTCGGATGATGAACCCTTTAAGATGGGGGTGTAGACAGGCTGAGTCAAGTTCTCCTCTCACTTACACCATTGATTTCAGCAGAGTCACTTGTGAGTTTCACTGCCATAAATGAAGGTAGAATCTGGTTTGTTGTGCCAGTGTTGGATCCAGGCATTCAGGAGCAGAGGGAAGGACTTGAGGTAACGGTTGTCAGACCATGCCCAGAATGCAATTCCAACCCCAAACTACACCTCTACCCCGATAGAACGCTGTCCTCGGGAGCCAAAAAATCTTACCGCGTTATAGATGAAATCGCGTTACATTGAACTGGCTTTGATCCGCCGGAGTGCGCAACCCCCCCCCCCCCCCCCCCCCCGTGCTGCTTTACCGCGTTATATCTAAATTCGTGTTCTATTGGGGTAGAGGTGCATTTTAAAGTCTGTACTCTGGGAGGGGACAAAGGGTTTGTTGTGAAGGGTTTTTCCTGCCCAGGGCCCTAGTCTCTTCCCCCTCCACCCTCTCTGTGTTCAGGCGAGCACATGGACAGCACGAGCTGTGCGTGCTGCATTGAGGAAGATGCGCTAAAGCCTTGCAGTCCAACGTTGTATTTGCAGAGCAGATAGCTAATGTCAGGCCCAGGTTCTGTACACAAAGCGCTGATAACAGCCAGGCTGCTTGTTCAAAGTCAGTCTTTTGTTTCAGCTCTTCTGTAAATGTAGCTCAGCCTCCATCCATGCAACAGAATTTCAGCTGCTGTGTGCGCGCTGAGCTTCCGAAGCGGCTACAGTGCTTTATTCTACAGCCAAGGTCAAAATCAAGTGGATTAAAATGGCTGGAGGCAAAGTTGTTTCTCAGAATGCCTGTTACTGTACAATGCTTGGATTGCCACTGGTTTAGGATAAACTCTTTCTGTTTGTGGTAGGAAGGAGCACGAATCAAGAAGTTGAAGAAGGAAAACACACTTGACTGATGTTATTACTCCTAGTTAAAGGCTCTAAAGTTTTCGAATTTCACAGGGGGGCTGTTTCCATGGGAGAGAATTGTTAATGGTAAAGGGAGGAGGAATCTTGCAGGATATCCAGCAAATTCAAACAATAATGGGAAACTGGAATTCAAATACCCTCTTCCCTTCCAAATAGTCTTGGATGTTCTGATCATCTTTACAGTAAGGCCTGGTCTACCCTTAAAAGTTTTGCTGTCAAAACCCCTATAGTGTAGATAGATGCAGCTTATACAGGCAAAAAGAAATGCTTTTGCCCTTATAGTTAATATCAATTCAGCAAGCAAAATTAGCTCTACCGCCAAAAGCACATTTATGGGCAGCTTTTCTCAAATGCGGTCACCAGGGGATTTTTCTGTGGCCACAACAGCCTCCTAGGTGGAGATTGGGCAGGGAGGGGGGGCAAAGGAGTAGCCCCTCCCTGCAGCACTCAGCTGTTGCTCCTGGCTGCCCTGCCATTTGCTGGCACTGCCAGCAGGGGATCAGCGGCCCTGCACCACGCAGCCTCCTGGGGGCTCCAGGCAGCGCCTCTGCAGACATGTGGGGCCAGTGTGTGTTCAGCAGGCTTCGGGCTTCAGCCCTTGGGCCCTAGCTCTGGGCTTCCCACCAGGGCGGTGGGGCTTGGGGTTGGAAAAATCCTCAGAGAGGCTGCGCTCTGAGGCCACCAAAAAAAATTGTTCAGTGAATCCCTGCTAGGTAGGGGCTTGCGCAACAGGGGGCAAGCAGGGGCACAGACACCCCCCCCAATCAGCAGGGGCACAGAACTCCTGTGGCACCAGGGTGGGGAGAGCGAGCTCTACTGTCCCTGGGGCGGGACGGGGAGAAGAGCAAGTGCCATTGCCTGGGGGGGGAAGAGGGGAGCCAGCCTCTCCAGCCACGGAGAGCACAGAAAGTGCCCCTCCAAAAGCGACCAAATTTTTATTCTTGTGCACACCCCAATACTAGGGCATTTGCCTGGATAGAAATGTCAGAGAAAATCACCCCTAATCAGCCTGGCTATAGCTGCAAAAGTTCCTAGTGTAGATCTGTATCAGAGGGGGAGCCGTTTTTAGTCTGGATTTGTAAAAAGCGACAGAGTCCTGTGGCACCTTATAGACTAACAGACGTATTGGAGCATAAGCTTTCATGGGTGAATACCCACTTTGAATACCCACGAAAGCTTATGCTCCAATACATCTGTTAGTCTATAAGGTGCCACAGGACTCTTTGTCGCTCATGTAGACCTGGCATTAGACTTTACTCTGGTGCTTCTGAGTTTTGCCAGCAAGTTCCTTGTAACTCTAGAAGGCACTGCTTTGCCTTTGTGTAAGATAGGGGGCAGTTTTTTGCTTCCTTCTCATGGAAAACACCTAAATTGCAATTTCACCATAAGATCCACTGAATTAAATGGTGTTCTCCAAAGAGAATCTCATAGCATGTTATCACTTCAAGAAATGCTAAGATGCTTGTGTAAACCAAGAAGATGCTTCCTTCCATTGAGTTTAGCTGTGGAAGATCTCTATTTAAGTTATAGAAAGCTGAAGTTTTCAATGTGGCCCTTCTGCATCCTAGCTAGCTCCTATAATATCATCTTGTAGCGCTCTTCTTCAGTAGATCTCAAAGCACTTTACAAAGGAAGTATCATCCCCATTTTATAGATGGGGAAACTGAGGCACAGAGGGGTGATGCGTCTTGACCAAGGTCACTCAGCCAGTGGAAGAGATGAGAATAGAACTCACTCTTTTGAGTCCTAGTTCAGAGGTCTAGCCACTTGGCCACACTGCCTCCATTGATCACTGCTTTATTGGCAAGGGTTAATTCTAGAGCAGAGAGCTCCAGCATGATTGCAAGAAGCAGCATGTATGTAAGGTGAGATGCAACACACTAGTCCCTTGTGGCAGCTCTGGAACTGCTTCATACAGCCAGTGGAATTAGTCTGTCTGCAAGATGTAGAGCTTTCTGAATCTCCATCTTCCTCCTCCCCCTCATGCCCCAAACCACTTATATAGCAGTAGAACCTCTCTGAGCCACAAACTTGCATATTGTCCTAACCAGCAGCCTTGCCCCACTTCTCAGTAAAGATGTTATAGCAGAGTGGTGGTGTGAGCTTACTGGAAAGGTTACACATGTTACTGGAGCTTTACACAAGATGTACTATGGGGGGGAAAAACAGTTGCTAGCATGCAGTGAACTGTTAGGATAAATCATTGTAAACAACATTTGTCAAAATAAATGAACCAGCTACATCTTGTAATCAACTATCCTTGTTTTTAATCACGTTTGTTTGTTTTAAAGTGCATTCATTTTCAGAGGGTTTCCCAATCAGTATGTGTGTTAGTGGTGTTCATTGCTCAATGTATACACAGTAGTTGCTAGTCCCTTAGGGCAGTGGTTCTCAGCCTGGGGTCTGGGGCCCCTGGGAGGGGCCATGAGCAGGTTTCAGGGGATCTGCCAAGCAGGGATGGCATTAGACTTTCTGGGGCCCATAACAGAAAGCCAAAGGCCCGCCGCATGGGGCTGCCGCCTGGGGGCCCCCGAACCCCGCCGCCTGGGGGCCCCCGAACCCCGCCGCCTGGGGGCTGAAGTTGAAGCCTGAGCAACTTAACTTCACAAGGCCCTCTGTGACATGGGGCCCTGGGCAACTGTCCTGCTTGCTACCCACTCATGCTGGTCCTGGTTTTTATATGCAGAAAACCAGTTGTTGTGGCATAAGTGGGCCGTGGAGTTTTTCTAGCATGTTGGGAGGGCTCAGGTTGAGATTTAGGGTATGCCTGCACTGCAGCTACGCCCAGGCTCTGATTCAGGTTGAGCCCAAGCCCTCCTTTCGTCTGCACACACACATCAGTCTAACTCATGTCAGCAAGCACTCAGGACCCTGCTAGGGCTTCGGGCTGTAACCCACCCCCCTATCGTTTTGCATTGTGGATGCAGCTCAAGCTGTAGACCCAAGTCAGAATGTCTGTGTAGTGCAGTATGGACAGACATTCGCATGGCTGTGGTACCCTGGTCCAGCAATTGTAAACCCAGGTGTACAATGCAGTGAGGATGCTCAAGCACCAGCTTGGAAACACTGATCCACTAGCCTGGATCCCACTGATCTGGATTTACGATGCAGTGTAGACACACCTTTAAGGGCTTGTCTACTCATGGACATTCAGGAAAGAAATTGAAACCTTTAGTTGATTTGGAATTAAAAGTGCATTAATTACAGCACATTAATCCCTAGGTGGACACTCATTCAGAATTTAAGTGGCCTTAATTTGGTTTTGTTCACTAGTGAATTAAGCTAAATTGAGAAAAGGTCACTTAAATTCTGAATGAGTGTGTACACTTAAGGATTTAATACAGTTAACTTTAAATTCACTCCATTAGTTAATTCAGATTAATTTTCCTTTGTCCCCAAGTAAACAAGTCCTCTCTCTACCATTTGCTAGCAGGAAGAAACTGTTAGTCAAAAAAAGGAAGAACAAAACTAAAGCAGAAATTGGGTTTTGTCAGCATGTTGATAACAGTGGGAAAATAAGAGTTGAACAACAAGAGCAGCAACCATAGCACATGGGGTTACAGTTGAGAAAACAATCGACAAACTGAAATAAAACTAAATGCTTTTATTACACTTTTTTTGTTTTGATTCTTTCTATCAGGTGGCAACAGTTTGTGTCAAGGACAAGATTTTCTTGACCCTTGTGAATAGGGGCTAATGCACAGGCTTGGAATCCATGGGTTTTTTTGTTGTGTTTTTTTGTTAGTAAAGGTGTTATAGTTCGTTAATATATAAATTACGTATGAGCTTCCCAGACCAGGGTCAAGGATCCATCCGATTTGACCACATAGCTTGTTCTTTTACCCCCCTCTTGTGCCCCCGGTCTTGTTCTCAAATATTTGCTAGTTCTTCAGGGAAACTGATTAACTTGGAGGTCTGAGATTCCTCCACCTACCACTTCTCAGAAGAGAGTGTATAAACTGCTTTTTAAAACTAGACTGACTGAAGGAGAGAAGGCTTTGTCACATCACTTTCCGCACAAGACCTCCCAGTCCGTTATAGTTGCTATTTTTTACCATCTCTAGCTAGGCTTTCTTGATGGAAGAATCCCTCAAGGACATAAATCTAGAGTCTTGTTTGTAATAGCTCCAGTGACCAACTAAAAACTGGAATTACCCCACTCCATTCAAGAAAACCAAATTCTCTTGCACAGTAAGAGCGGGTGACCTGGACAAACAGGAACATAGAACACGGGACTAAGAGTTGATCAGTTGCTACTGATGTGGGTGTTTCGTTGACCTTCAGAACCCTCGTGCCACTGGTAACTTATGCAAGCATTGAGTAGAAAATGATTCACTAAATCTTTTTGAGACAAGGAAGAGTGTGCTCCTGAATCTCTTTCTGAACCCTCCTCTTTTGCCCCATGCCAAAAATTCCTCTCTCCTGATAGTGACATAAACACAATTGTAACTCTTTCTTGTGGTGGGAGAAGGGAGGGGAAAGGACTTTGCTTGTTACATATGGTGGTGTTTTGATGTGACATTCTTTTGCTGACACTGTACTCTGTTTGCATTGTGCCCTACAGGTGTGGGGGTACAGTTGGTGCCATTGTTACATGTCCTTTAGAAGTAATAAAGACCAGGCTCCAGTCTTCAAGGCTAGCGTTCCGGACTGTCTACTATCCTCAAGTCCAGTTGGGGACGATCAGTGGGGAAGGAATGGTCAGGCCGACATCTGTATCACCTGGACTTCTCCGGGTTCTAAAGTGAGTACAGCTCCTGTCATTCATAGCATCCTGTGCAACCAATGGACTTGACTCTGATTTCGTTGGCAGTGGTTTGACACTTGAATGGTGTCATTCTGGATTCACACTGGTGTGAGATGGGAATTGGGCCTTATGTATTCAGCATCAACCGAAAAACTGAATTAACCTTTGCTTCCACAAGATGTATTTTTACCTTTGACTTTTCAAAGGAACTTATTTAAAACCGCACTGAGAAGTTTTCCAAAGAGTATTGGTTTGGATAAGTGTCTGGAGGTATTATTTTTAAATAGACTTATTGGCTCTAAGCTTTCCGGTAAGTATTAAGCCTCAAGGATCAAGAGTCGGTAGTATTCTCTTGCCAGATGATATGTATGTCAGCTTGCAGGAACAGTATTAAAAATATGCCTTTCCTCCGTAGCATTCCCTATAGCTCAGAACATGTGGTTTCTTGCCCTGTTCATTCTTTTGGATTTCTCGTGTTTCTCAGTCTTTTGCACCTGAGCAGTGTGATGGGCAAGTCCTGCTGGCTAGGCCCCTGTCTTGGCAGTGTGACTTAAAGACTGAGTGAGCCACGGAGACAGAACTCCTCCCTCATCTCTGGAGCCGGTGTCAGTCCTAGTTCAGAGCCGGAGCAGCATGGGAGAAAAACCTTTCATTGCAGCTACTCTGTGCTGTGTACCTGTTCTAGGGACCGTGGGCTCCAAGACTGTCACTCTAACTGGGGTCTGCCCCACCCCTGTTTCAGGGAGTCGGTCCCTTTTGTTTTGATGGGCTGTACCCACCTTTCTAAAGTTTTGTAGGCCTCCCTCCCGCCTGTGTGGGTGGGTGTTCAGTTGCTTTGATGGGCAGAATCCATCCATCAAATAGGCTGGGGCCTTGGCCTAAAACTCACTTTAAAAAAAACAACCCCCCCCAAAAAAAACCCCCAAGAGCCCATCAAGTGGTGAAGAAGGGAAGAGTGTAAAGGCCATAGCGTGTGGTGCCTTGCATTGCTCGACTGGCACGGTGTTTTAGAGTATTAGGCTGCAGTTGTTTAATAATATTGGAATAGTCCAAACTAACCTCTGATCCCCTCTATGCTGGGGGGTGAAGGGGTGTGTAACACGCCGTTGCTCTGGGTTTGCAGGCAGTAGCGCAGTGGTGTACACTTGGGATTGCTTTTCAAAGCAATCTATCCCGGTCTTTCTTTTGAGGCTTAGATTCTGCCAAAAACTGCAGAATTGGCAGCTTCAAGACTGAGCTTTTCTAGTGGCGCCCCGGCTGCCAGGTATCCTTTTCCCAGCCTCTTTGAAACAATAGATTGATAAAACTAACAATCCATTTTATACATTCAGAACAAGCTTCCTATCTTTCACGTTTGCCACATCATTCATGCACATCCCCCTTCTTACATTCCCAGCTACGTGCTTCAAATTAGATGAGACTTGGTTTCTGTCCAAGAACCTGAACTGATGCAAACAGGATCCAAATGATGTAATCTTGGCTCAATACCTGGGGGTTGGAAGGTCTAGGGTGATCTTTTGAATTTGGAGGTCTTTCTGGTACAGGTAGGATGCTGGTGAATGCGTATAAATGAGGGCTTCTCTGCACTGTTATGAAAGGTGCTGATTGTGACATTCCACCCTGGAACTCATGGGGGAGGAGAAGGAAAAGGAAGGAGACAGCGTCTTTCACAAAAGCAGTCCAGCTAGAAAACACGGCATGAACTGTCCTCAAACAGCCCTATTCTTTCCTCCTCTTGTGCTATTTCTGACCAAGTGAGCAGTCTTCTGTCTGCTACTAATGTGTGGTTTCAGCCAGTGCACGTTACATGGTCATTCCCATATAAATCCTCAGCTGGGAGTTGGAACTCCCCCTGCATGTCCCTGTTGGAAAATTTCCAATGTTTGTCAGATGCCTCTGCAGACTGGTAGGAGCAGCAGTTTGTTCAGCCTAATCTTTTCGTGACATACATTCAACAAAAGAAGATTGGATCTAAGGCAAGCCAGTGCTCCCAAGCGAACAGTTTTGTATAGCCTAACCAATAACCCTGAGGCCCAGGCCTAGGTCTCTGCTGCTGCATTTCTGAAGAAAGCAAAGTCCAAGTCTAATCTGCACCAAGTTTGTGGATCTTTGCAAATAAATATTTGCACTTTATTTTAGTGCCATGATTTTTTTGTTTACATCAGGCATTTTGGTGCACCCCTCCCCCCCAAAAAAAGCCCAGCAAAATACATTGGTTGATTTATGTAATACTGATAAATTTGGCACATTGCCCAGTGAAGCTGCATGAATTACATAACCATACAGTGGCAATCAAGTCCTCTGCAGAACTGTGTGGCTTGTGTCACATCACAACTTGAATCTTGTATTCTAGATGAGCAATTCTTCTCCCCCACCCCATCCTCCAAATGCCAGGACTCCCTTTATAATATTTTTTGTCAGATTGCTGAGTCTAGAGCAGTACACGATGCAAAACCAAGATAACCGGAGCAAATCAGTGCATTTTGGATGCATCTAATTCCCCTCCCTCCTGCGACACAAAGCAATCCTGATTAAAAGGGAGTCCAATCAAACCATTTCAAGGTAGCCAGCTCTCCTGATAGTATTCACCCACTCTCATTTTTAGGGTTGTTCTTTGAGAGGAGATAGAAAGTTGGATAAAACTGGGTCAGCCTTTTACCATCCTTATTGACTCATTAAAGTCAGTGTTTATGGTCTTGATTCATTTGATCTCGTTTCATTTCAGCAACTGCTCAAACTCAGTCACTTGCCTGGCTCCTTTTCCAGATGTCTGAAGCAATTTTGCAACTCGATCATACTGTTTGTCTTTCACAGACAATAAATTCTTCAGTGTCTATAATGATTGATTTTCATGTAGGACCTCAGTGCACTCTCCTAAAGCGACCGTGTACACTTGCCGCTGGCTCCCCTTTCCCAGTTTGGTGAAATCAGACCCCCTTGATGCTGCAGTTAACCACGACTTTGTGTAAATTGGCACATTCTCCAAGGAAAGTGTAAACGCCTTGCATGCTGCCACCTCCACCAAAGAAAGTTTTCAGAGACCACATTTGAAGCGCGTTTCTTATAAATAGGAATGCACTTTCCTTCCAAGACTAATTGCCTTCTCTATAGCAATATTGGATGAAGGAGTATAGAGGGAGCATGGATTTGTTCAGCATTTTTCTTAGTTATATCGTTGGAGTCATACTGTTCAGAACCTGATTCTTCATGATTAAGGCTACGTTGAGGTCACAGAAGTCACGGATTCTGTGATTTCCAGAGACCTCCATGACATTCTCTGCTTCAGCCGCAGAGGCCTCGGGACTGGAGCTGGCAGCCAGCGGCACCCAGGCAGGGTTCCAGTGACAGGTGACAGCATGACAGGGGGCCCCCTGCAAGGTTCCAGCAACAGGCGACTGCCTCCTGACGGGGCCCTCCTCAGGGTTCCAGCGACGGATGACAGCCTCGTGAGGAGGGGAAGGGCCCACCTTGGGCAAGCGGCTGGGGGTGTCCCATTTTCTCTTTGGGAAATATGGTCATCCTGCAGCTCCCAAAGCAGGATGAAGAGCAAATTGGGTCTTTTGCATTAATTCCTTCTGCCCTTCTCTCCTGAAACTGCTGAGCTGGGGGTGGGTGAACTAGGTGCTTTGAGGGGTATCAGTAATTCCACTGAAAGGGAAAAAGCCTCCAGAGGCCTCTCTGGAAAATTGCTCCCGGGGAGTTGTGTATTGGTTATGAAAACACTGACTGCTAGAGCTAGAAAGAAAATAAATGCTCTGGACAGACCGGGTTAAACTTGCCTGTGGAACCTTTCAGAATGGAAAATGCTCCCAGAAGGGTAAGCTGCTTGTGTGTAAACCAGATTTTGGTGAGTCACCTCAGCTGGAAGCCACAGTCGTGACTATTAAAGTGACAAAGAACAAGCAATCCCTGGATCTGTTTCCTAGGAGACACTTAGCCTCGGAGTTTACCCAGAATATTCGGCTCTGCTTTGGGGATGCGTTTCAGAAGCTTTCTAATGAGCTTGTTTTTGGGCTCTGCGGCAAACGTTGCCAGCAGCATTAATGACCTGGAAAGTAAACTTTGCAAAATGGGAGACTCCAACTAAAAGAATGGGCATGTGTGAAGGACCTTTGGAAGCAGGAGCTGTTTGAATTTCCTCGCATGTTTTTCACATAAAGATTTTTTTAATAGGAGGGCCGCTACTGCCTCGCAGGTCACCGTACTAAAATCCAAAGCAGCTCCATGGCAACGTAGGTGGCTTTTGCTGATGGGTGAAATATGATCCATGGATACCTACTAGGGCTCAATCGTTATTTTCTTTCTTGTAAATGTCCCTCTGTGCCAAGGCTTCTTGCTTGGAATCAAACTCTCCACTAGGGACGCTTTTGAGCCAGACTTGTACAAAACTTGCAGGGTCCCCAGGGGGCCATCCAAATCATTTACCCTTTTTTATATTGGTGCCAGCTCATCTCACCCATTTGGTTTTAAATCATGGGAAGGAAAAATGACATTCAGGATCAAGAATTTGGACTGATCTTCAGTAGTGTTGCCAACTCTCACTATATTTGGTGTCTGTCTTTAAGCTCCAGCTCTTAGTTTAGTGACTGGGACAATCTCAGCTTTCATTTTAGAAAAATACATTTCTGCCCATCATAATTGCAAAGGAAAGCTTGAAAGCGTGATCCAGGTGTAACCTAAAGGTTCAAAACCCAGAAGGCAAAGAAAATGAATCCCAACATTATTTTTTTAAATCTCATGAGTTTTAAGGCAGACTTAAGCTCTGCAATATCAAACGCATGATTTTTTCAATGCTCGGAATTGACAATACTGGAACTGCAGTGTTCTGTGCGTCTGCTTAGGAGGCCTAAACCAGAGTGTGTAATGCCTGGTCAGACTAGACGCCTAGCTGCATAATAGGGGTTATGTGCTTCCCCTTGGAAGGAAGAATGTGTAGGTTCCCGCTTCTGGAAACTAGTCCTTACCCTCCCCCCATGCTCAGACCATGTGTTCTTCTCCTGTTCCTCTTTGTCCCCCACAAAATACTCTCACGGTCATCCAAAAAGAGTGTGTGTGGCAGTTCCACTATAGTCTGTATCACCCCATTCCTCCCATTTGGGGAAAACTGCATGGTTCTCTGATTCTCACGGGGACCGGGCTACCCCTGCGTCGGTGACTCCGGACTAGGAAAGGTTCCAAAGCTCAGTGTCACTCCGACCGCAGAGGGGGTAGGGAACACAGCCTCCTATGCTCATTAGCCCCCCACTGGTGACCCATTTGAAGGGATGGGGTGCACCGTTTAGCAAGGCCTCTCAACCCCACACAGCTTTGCTTCTCAATGAAATCTCCACTTCCCCACAAAAGCAACCCCCTGAAGGAATAGCTGTGAGAGAATGAACGCTTTTTTTGTCTTTCAGAACTGACTTTTATTTTGTGATCTCCATTAACTTTTTTAATAACCCAGTTCCCAATAGCTTTCAAGCAATTGAGCTATTAAGCTGCTCTCATATGACACAAATGCAGATTTGTCTGTAATACCCCTATGATCTATCGCATTAGCTTGCTTTTTCAAGCCAATAGCTAAATCAGCCAGCTTTCTGCCAAAGAGCACAGCCTGATAGCGAATAGGTTAGTTTTTTAATACTGTTATCTTTTACCACAGTTCTCCTGATTTGTGACTGATGGTTATTGTCTACCGGAAGAGGTAGTGATCTTGCATTTTTATTTTTTTAGGTCAATTTTGGAGAAAGAAGGACCAAGGTCACTCTTCCGAGGATTGGGTCCAAACTTGGTTGGAGTGGCGCCATCAAGGTAAAGATCTTAAAGGGTTCAGTTCATATTTAAAAAAAAAAAAAAAAAAAAAAAAAGGTTTATTTTAAGGCTGTGGCACAAAGATTGTACTATTATAAATGCTCTGTTTTTATTAAACTAGTTTAAAAAATGCCCAAATGGTTCATTTATGAACTAACTGCTGGCCAGTGATAAGAGCACATAGTCTAGTAGACAGGAGACCTGAGTTCTAATTCCAGCTCTGTCACAGATGTACTCAGTGATTTGGGACAAGTTGCTTAACTTCTGTATACCTTAGTTACCCCATCTGTGAAATGGGGCTATGAAGCTCTTTCCTTTTTGTAAAGGAGTTGCAGATCTATGGATGAAAAAAGTGACATGCAAGTGTGACGCAAATAAATATACTAAATTCAAGCCATTATTTTTGAGGTGTGCAAGTCAAAGCGGAGTGTGAATTAATTTTATTTAGTACTTGCCTAGCACTTTTCAACTCTTTGTCTGTTTCCTTCTCCTTCTCCCTGGGAAAAGGTGTACCAGCAGACTGAAAGGGAGTGCCTCTGTTTACAGTGCCTAAAAATCTGGCTTTCTCTGGCATTTTTATTGGCTTCTGTACATTTTGTTTTTCTCTGTGTGTATCCAGGCTGCTCCTTATGATCTTTGCTTTTCATTATCAGTTTCACACACTGTTTTCACGTAACTGATCTGCAGAGAGGAGCTTGAGATTGGTGGAGTATTGCATAAAAAGAGGGGTTTCTGTTAGTACAAGACAGTCCATTTTTTATTTTATTTTTTAAGTATGTAGACTGAACCAGGTATTTAAATGAATATCAAGAATAGGTGACTCGCTGGGCATAGACTGGGAAAATAAAAATATGGGGGTGCAAAAAATCTGCAGACTCGCGTTAACACATTATCTAGCACTGCCCTGGGAGTATCTGAAAGTACTGTTTAAATATGGAGTAAGTTTCACAGCACCCCCAGGAAGATGGCATCTAGGGAAACAGGTGCAGATTGGTTAAGCAACTTACCCAGAGTCACTTAGTGTGCTAGTGGCAGAGCTGGGGTTAGCCACCTAGCCGCTGGGAGCACCCTTCTCAAGCCAGGTAGCCAGACATGCGCTAGCTCTGCTCAAGCGAATGCACTTAAAAATAGCAGTGTGGATGTTGCGGCACAGGTTAGCCAGCCCAGTACAAACCCATCTGACCTTTATGCGTCCAAACTCGAGTGGCTTAGCAGCATGGATGTTGCGGCATGGGCTATTTTTAGCACACTAGCTCAAGCAAAACTAGTGCATGTCTGTCTCCCTCGGCAGGGAGAGACATACCCCCTGACTCCTCAGTCCTGTGCTCTGTGTGCAAGACTACGCTACTTCCCATTCAGGATTTAATTGGCCGACTTCACGAGGCCTAGGCTCAACTTGATGGCATTTTGTTTGTCTATGTATGTAATGCAGTAACTGTTCGATGCTGCATCTGATCAATTGCAAAACTTCTATTTGAGGGGAAATTGGAAAACCAAAAGGGGGAAAACAAGGGACATGGGGAGCCCTGACTATCTGTTTAAACTAGCCACAGCTTCAAGCACCTCTGCACTGATCTACAGATAAAATTGATCAATGGCACCCATTAACGTTTTCCAGGATAGCAATACCTGTATTTCATCTGTGTTGATACCCTGAATGATTTATCTCCCAGACAGACAGACCGAAAAGAAAGCAGGGGAGAGAATCAGGCATGCACAGAGCCCTGGCATGGGGGGAAAGAATGGGACCCTTGCAAAGGGGAAATGGGGAGCACACAACACCTGGTGGAGGGGAAATTGGGGGATCCTAGTTTGGGGGGATAGGGGTGTACACAGAGCCCCTGCCATGGGGAGGTAACACTCTGAACCCTGGTGGTGGGGAGGGGGGAGTGGGAGGAATGGGGGGTAGACACTCTGCCAAGGGAGGAATAGGGGGGACCCTTGGAGCCCCTGGTGGCAGGGGGGAGATTGAGAGGGAGGAATGGGGGGCAGGCAGAGCCACTGGCATTGAGGAGGTGAAAGAAGAACATGGGAGTTAGAGCCCTACACGTAAGGGAGCAGTGGGGAAGTTGCAGGGAGTCCCTGAAATAGAATGGGTGGAATGGAGGAATGCAAGGAGTCCCTGATGTGCACAGTGAGCTTGGCTCACAGAAGCTATGAATTGCACGATGCCCTAGTGGCTGTACAGGCAGGCGTCCTGGTGTAGGTTGGCAGGCTGAGTCCTTGCAGATGGAAACAATAATGTTGAGGCCCTTCTGAGATCTACCTCATTGGTCTGGACTATGGGAGGAAAGCAGTGACTGGGTTGAATTGCATGTCTGTAGATTATCCTCTGTAGCGAGTTCTTCTCTTCTTCCTGGCACAGGGCGGTCTACTTTGCATGCTACTCCAAAGCCAAGGAGCGATTTAATGGCATTTTTGTGCCCAACAGCAACATTGTGCACATTTGCTCAGCAGGCTCTGCAGGTATGTTATCGCATGGAGGGTGTCCCTTTGTCTCCCGGGCTATCTTGCCATAGTACAAATGTGCTTCCAGAAACGGGTTACCTGTGTCGATCCTACTTCAGAATCAGTCACGCACCATTTCCACTCCACTCCCAAGAACCTCTTTATAGAGGGCAATGAAGAAGTTTTATCTATCAGATCCTTAATTCTTTCAACATGGTACTCTGTATAGTATAGGTGCCATCTAGGGCTGCCTCAAGCACATTTCCCAGCTAAAGCAGTGGAAAATGTTGGCAATGAAGCATAAAACAGGGAACGATGTTTGTATTAGTACCCTGCACAACGGCGCCTGATATGGTAGCATACCAAGGTATCAATCAGAACACAAATGAAAACCGAAGCTGCGTATTATAGTGCAAAAATGCCCAGATCTTTCTGAAAATGTTCATTTGGTCTCCCTGGGTTTGTGCACCCACTGTGTTGCTGGGTCTCACCACGGAGAAGGGCATTCTTTCTAAGAAACCTTTATCCAGCAAATGATCTCCATAAAAGATTGAGATCAGGAGTGGTGGCTGAGTTCATGAAACCATGATGGGCAGGGCACCTCCTAAGGAATCAAAGTTCAGGGACTGTTGAAAATCAACTCTGCTGGACCAGAAACGTCCAGTTCTCTTCAAAACAGGGAGGCAACTTGGCAAGTTTCTCTACGGATTCTTAAGGAACCCCTCTTTGCAGAACTAGAAGTTAATGTTCATGCAGAGGCTTAGTCAAAACCTTATTTCTGCAGCTCTCCACTTACACAACTGAGTATCAGTTTCAACCAGGGAGGAATTAATTCCAAACAAGGGTTGTTTTTACCAGTTGTATAACATAGTTGTGGGAAGCTTTGACGAGGACACTTTCAAAGTCACCGTAAAGTATTTGGAAGGGGGGAAATAAAACTCGAGGAGCCTGCAATGCGAATACCCACATAAGATTTGTACATGCTGTAGTCACCCCACATAAAGAAATGCCTAACTACTGGCATACCGCAGAGGGTCCAATATGTCACACATTCTGAAACGTACTGGATGGGTTACCCAGTGGAACAAGGAATTTAAGCTGGGGTTTTCAAATAAGCCTGTGGGGCTTTCCAAGGGAAATGGGCACACAACTCCCTTAGGCCTGCTCTGTCGACATAGTTACACAAGTAAAACAATGTGGGGGGAAGAGCGGGGGAGAATTGTAACTATTTACTGGAATACTTAAGCTGGCATAACTCCTAGTGTAGGCACAATTATACCAATATAAAGATGTCTTATTCTGGACTAGTTTATTCTCCTTCCCATACAGGAATAAGATTTACCAGTATAAATGCATCTCACTAGGGGGCTTGTAGTGCTAGACTCTACCAGAATAGTTCAAGCAGTACAGCTAGTGTATAGACAGGGCCTTGGGCTCCTTTGACAATCCTAGTCTTAAAGAAATGTTACCCTGTTATAGACCAAGCACTGCAGTTCTTGAGCAATGACCAGCAATGTTTCATCGTTCCGGGGAAAGAAAACCATTTGCGTGTTATAATAAGTGCCTTTGAAATTGTGACTTAAAGATTCAGGGGTGGGAAGAAGTGAAGTTACTAACGTCTCATGCGGTACTATATCGAGTGAGTGTGCTAGTGCTGAAGTATATTTCATCTTATGTAGGAGCCCTTTTACTATGGAAAACTTTGTGTATGTTTCTTCTGAAAATAAGTTTGCCATTTGCAGACCAGAAGGAGGAGGATGTTCTAATGATGCTCTTGTGAACAATAAGGAAATGTGCACTTTAATGGAAATCAGCCAGTCCTCAATCATAATAGTTTTTAGACTATATTCTTTTTAGTCTCTTTTTGTCCGTGTTGGGAAGGTACGTTGCTATTCTCGGAAAACTTACTGCAGGATGACTGCACCAGCTTACTCAGACCTAAGTCACCGAACTGCCCATTAAAAACCATTCTCAAATTATCTCAAGCATGGATGGGTTCAGTTAAGGAGATGGCTCAACAGCACCACCTAGGGTCTTGGACTATCTGGTATGGATGATTGGTTCATGGATTTCCCTGTATCTCTAAGGATAAGTTAAACCCATCCATAAATATTAAATCTCATAGAAGGCTGTTTACAGTAACATGGGCTACATAATCATACCATTCCTTAGTGCTTCACAAAGTCCTATGGTAGAGAGAATGAATACCTCACAAGGGGAACTTGCTTTGATTCTGTAGCAATGTGTTGGTTCCAAACTGTCTGTCTGACTCCCTCCCTCCCTACACTTCCTGTTCTGAAATCTCTAAATAGAAACTTGCCTGTGGGACTACAGAGCATTAAAGCTTAGCAATTGTCATGGTTATTGCAGCAACCAATCCCTCTTAATTACGCTGTTTTTTTGTTTTTTCTGTCTTTCAGCTTTTGTCACAAATTCCCTGATGAACCCTATATGGATGGTGAAAACCAGAATGCAGCTGGAGCGGAAGTAAGCGACCAAGAGAAATTGGTGCCATCTTAGTTACGAGGGGCTCCAAAACGCACATTCTTGCCCATTCCATCTATGGCTCTGGCATCACTGATGCCTTTTCCTATTCCCTGTCCCATTCAACTCCCAGACCCTTTGAGTCACCGTCCTGTTAGATGACCAGGGTACAGCTTAAGCCTATCAGTGTTGTATCTTAATTTGACAAGAGGGGTCACTACTGAGGAGGGGAAGGGTGGTCCAATTGGTGCTAACTTGGGACTCAAGACCCACATTCAGTTCCCAGCTGTACCCCAGACTTCCTGTGTAGCCTTGGACAAGTCACTTAGTCTTTCTCTCTGCCTCAGTCCTCCATTTTCCCCACCTCACACACCGTGGTGGTGCTGAACCTAAATACATGAAAGATTGTGAGGCACGTGGATACTTTGGTAATGAGGGTCACACAAGTACCTAAGTGAGAGACTCAGGCAGGGCTCAACGAGGGAAAGGTCAGGACTGAGCATCCAATCTGTGTCCCCTATATGACAATACAAGGCACTGACATGGGCTCTAAATCATACAGAAGTGGGTTTTATATTCTCTTAGGCTAGTTCAGTAATGCAGGACCCTCCATAACTGCCCGTTAGCTACGTTCTGAACAATGTAAAGTTTTTTAAACTCCTATAATTGAAGCTGTTTTATTGCCATTATACTGTTCTATGAAATTAGAGTCCCCTTCAGGCGTTTAAAGTCCTTTGGCTTTCCTTCAATACCTTATTACTCCTAACCATATGTCCTAGAGAGACAGAGGATAGTCTTACGTAAAAATTGATAGTAAAATCTTTGAGCTGAATGATTCACAGTCACTGTCACTAATGGATGTGAAAGCTATGAGGGATTGTACCACAGCGAGAGCTCTGCTATAGTTAAGGTTACATTAATAATGTGACTTTTTAAAATAGACATTTTTTTCCCCCTGGGAATATGTTGGGTGATAGATCAGAAAGATCCTTAAAATACCGAGATTACTCACCAAGAAGTATTTGAAAATATGTTGGTTTACGCAGCTTATAGATTATTTAAAAAGCTTAACTCCAGTAAGTCACTAGGTGGCACCTTTGAACAAAATGCTGCTTGTTACCTGAAGAATCATTCCACATACAGACCTTTGTCTCTGGCCTTGCCACAACCAGACCGGAAGGAAATTGCTAGTTCAATAAAAAGCAATGCTCCTTCCATAGTGCTGTTGTTAAAGCACTAAACCAGGGGTTGGCAACCTTTCAGAAGCGGTGTGCCGAGTCTTCATTTATTCACTCTAATATAAGGTTTCATGTGCCAGTAATACCTTTTAATGTTTTTGAAGGTCTCTTTCTATAAGTCTATAATAGATAACTAAACTATTGTTGTATGTAAAGTAAATAAGGTTTTTAAAATGTTTAAGAAGCTTCCTTTAAAGTTAAATTAAAATGCAGAGCCCCCCGGACCGGTGGCCACGACCAGGGCAGTGTGCGTGCCACTGAAAATCAGCTCACGTGCCTCCTTTGGCACGCATGCCATAGGTTGCCTACCCCTGCACTAAACTATGACGGGGAGCCAGGACTGGAGCTGGAAAGATTAGCACAAGCATGTATTATCTGATTGGAAAAGCCAAATGTGCACATTTAGCATTACAGTCCTGCTACTGGCATTTGAAATGTGACTACAATGCCAAAAGCAATGAAAGGAACATTAAAAGTCTCTGCACGGCATTCCTAGAAAATTCCTGCTGCTACACTTAGCAGAGAGCCATTCTTGTTTCTCCTGGGTCACTTTTCATTTGTAATGTCTGTGCAGTTTTTTGAACCTCTGAGTTTTGCCTTGCTCTAACCCTGTTTTAATTTGCTCCCTTTAGAGTCAGGGGTTCAAAGCCGATGAATGCTGTGCAGTGTGCTAGATACGTTTACCAGACAGAAGGGGTCCGTGGTTTTTACAGAGGCTTGACGGCCTCCTATGCTGGGATTTCGGAGACCATTATCTGCTTTGCTATTTATGAAAGTTTAAAGAAGCACCTGAAGGACGTCCAGCTGCCCCCTTCCCCTACTAATGGGACCAAGAGGACCTCCACAAACTTTTTTGGACTGATGTTTGCTGCTGCTGTTTCTAAGGGCTGTGCCTCCTGTATTGCTTATCCGCATGGTATGTTAAACTCCTCATTTACCAGTTCAGTAGAACAGCTGTTGCCTTTAGTCTGTATCAATCTATGGCTGACAGTGCTGTCATATTCTTATTAATCAGGATGTCTACAGATGCCATGTTACTGTAGTGACTGTCTATGTACCCAGATCTTCAGCATTGTTCCCATTACCCCAAACTAGCTAAACAGCTAATTGCTGAAGGAGGTTTGCTACAGAAAGCTAACTCTTCTCCCTCCCTCCCCATTTCTCACTAGTAGCCTCATTCAGCTCCTCACAGGCTCTTTGGAGCATGAGTGTGTGTGTTTCGTTTTTATTACCTCCAGTCATTTATGCAGTACTCAAAGTGAGCGAAGTGTTTTACAGAACAAGTAGACCATTGCTTCTGTCCTGAAGAGATGCAACGAGAGAGAAAGGGCTGGGGAATGACAAGGTTGCGGCATTTTGAATTGTGTGTCATTATGGTTAAATTAGGTGCCCATCCTACCTCTTGTAGGCAGCTCAGCAGAGGGGTTTAGCAGGGATTTGGACAAGCCATCATCACCCTCCCCTCAGACAATGAAAATTGATGGGTATTCCACACAGAAGGGGTAGTATGGAGAAAGATGCTGAAGTGAGAGATGGAAACAGGGCAATGAGGCTGGCTCTAAAATGCCAATGATTCTCTTTTCCTTATCCAGCAATATTTTTTTATTCCGCTGTATGCTGTGCTTTATGGAAAAATCAGTCTGATTCCTGGCACATCTCTCTCTGCCAACTTCTCTCCTTCCTTTTAAAATCAAAGCCCTAGATCTAGATACTGGCTGTTAACATGGCTTGAATTCTTAGTCTGATACCCTTAGATGCTACCATGAAAATGCCACACTGGGTTTTTATCTCATTCTTGGCACTAACTTTTAGGCAACAGATCACATCACAAATGGAAAAGAGCAGAGGGAGAAAAAGACCATGAAATCCAATTCACCAAATCCTTGACTAATTCTATTCCAGGCCTTTCTCTTCCTTTTTAAATTGTCCTCAGTACCTTGTTTAATGGATGCAGCTACATACAGATTTCATATTGCCATCAATGTTCTGAATCTATAAGAAGCCTTTCTCTATCATAGCGCTCCAGACAGATTATATGAGGCCAGTTTTTCATTGCAACTGTACAGAAACTGTTTTTGACTTCCATCATACCTGAACAGTATATAAATTAATGTGCAAATGAGTCAGGTAAGAAAAAAAATCTAGGGTGACTTGGCCAAAGAGAGCCTGCCTTTTGGAGAAGGCGTGTTTTGATTTATACAAATTACAAGTGGCTCCTAAGGCAGTAGGTGCCGCTGCCATAAAGCTAAACAGCCCACACACCGTGCAGATCCTTCCCCCACAAATCTGATTCCTCTCCAAAGCCGCCCACGACAGCAGCCCACACAAATTGATGCACCTTGCAAGCTGTTCTGACGTTCAATGGACCCCAGCTATTTTGGAGCAGAGGAGGAAGCTTGTTTCAGAGGTCCAGGCCCCTCACAGAAAGCACTGTACTGCAAGCCGCCTCTCAGGTTCAATCACTTGGAATCCCGCCCAAGTGCATTGGTTGATCACAGCTATGGCCTTGAACAACACCATAGCTGTGCCAAATCAAAAGTGGCTTCCCTCCGTTTCATGGTAAATGCCACCAAGCCGCAGCTCACCCCATACGCCAGTTTGAGGAGAGCACAGACCTACTTAACTGTGCACCCTCTTTCCAAAGCACAGTGTGAGGAAGGTGAGCAGAAACAGAGGAGTAACAGCCCTCATAAGCAAGCCATCCATTTATTGTGCAGTTTGGTGTTACATGGAAGTGGAAAACCAATTTTAACCTCCTGCCTTGTCTGGCAAGCAGTGCCTGCGACTCCAGGGTTTGTAAGTGTAGGTGAGCGGATTATCCAACAGGAATCTCCCTTGTCCAGGGTAAGGTTCTGATTGCCCTGAGCTATGCAGGCTCTTTCCTAACCTGTAAGTGTTTCTGGGCTGGGGGATTTGACTGGAGACACTAACCTAGTGCTCTGTTTGTTTCCCCCCTCCCCCCAGAGGTCATACGGACAAGACTGCGAGAGGAAGGCACAAAATACAAGACTTTCTTTCAGACGGCTCGTCTGGTAGCACGTGAGGAAGGCTACCTGGCTTTCTATAGAGGACTCTTTGCGCAGCTCATCAGGCAGATACCAAACACAGCCATTGTGTTGTCCACCTATGAGCTAATTGTGTACCTGTTGGAAGACCACACTAAGTAGCAGAGCCAGGGAGCATCCTCTGGAAAATAAAAACTGACATTGAGCAAATAGCCATTAAGAGACTGATGCAGGTGATGAAGATGGAGAATAGCTATGAGTCTCTGATCACCTGCTGGACACTTTTTCCTTTTGGATTTATGCTTTCTGGAAGGTTTCAACTCATTAACGTTAATAGTTAATTATAACTTTTTAACTTAAGGAGAGATGATTCAGAATTAAACTGCTACTAAATTAAATCATGCTATTTAATTTGTATGTTTTGGTTGTCCTTTTCTTTAAGCACAGGTATATGTGGCATATATGTACCTGTGCTATTGAGAAGTTTCTTGGATTGATAGTCATTAAAACTGTATTGAAGTGGGAGAGGAACTGGTTTGGAGTCTGAAACTGAGACCTCCTACTACTGGTGTCACAAAATATCATTTTCCAATAGTATTGAGGCCTAAGACCTTTCAATGTGCTTCGTGGCTGATTCATGGGTGTAATATTCATCACCCATGTGAGCTTTCAGAATGAGGTACTGAGCACAGTGAGGCAGCTTTGTAACACGCAACTTGACCAGTATAAAATGTTCATGCCGGAGTCTCCTGGATGAGCCACTGTATTGGAAGACGTTCCTGTAAAGGGTAAGCAAAATAGCTTCCCTGAGAGAAACTTAAACTATTCATGGGAGGGCACCTAATTGAATGTTTGCATCATTTAAGTCTTCTCTAATCTATTACTTTCCTCATTTCCAATGGTGACATCTTCTTTTCTGAATGGCATGGGGGAATCAGTACAAATTCTTCAAGATAGGAAGCCAACTCTAGAGCGCCACTTTCTGGTGCAATATTTAGGAGTTAAACCGTTTTAATTGGTCATCAATAATTATTAATCTGACTTGCCCCTGAGGAACAGCAACTTGATTGGAATGCAATCATGCACATCTTACCTCCTGATAACCCTTGCTACCTCACTGGGCTAAGTAAAAACCATATAAAACTATGTAATGAGACTTAAGGAAATAATTTATAAAGTTAAAAATGGAGAGATACAGATCTCCTACTCCAGTACAACCTATTGGACTGTTCTCACCCCACTTCATGTAGGTTCAGTAATCTCATGTGCTCCAAAGAGACCAGATTGAATGGTTCCTCCCCCACCACTTTGGTCATCTTTCACCACTAGTCAATGACATAGCTTCTGCCTCTCAATTTCAAATTACACATTGTGCATTAGCTCTAATCCTTTCATGGGGCTATTGAAATGTGCTTATACTTGAGCAGTCATTTATATTGTTGTAGCACCCAGTGGCCTAGATATCACTGTCCAGGTATAATTGCTGGGTGTTTCTAGATAATTTTGGGGGGACTTAAAGGTTACATTTGGTTTTGCCTTTTGGACTGGCCACTATGTTCTTGTACCCATTAGTGTAATTTGCTTTGACAGCTGAGACAAATGCTGCAGTGCAAGACAGATCATCTTCTGTCTTTTCTACAGCTGAACTGAACAACTGAGCTGCCTGTGACTTCAGCAGGTGTTGAATTCTTGGGCATATACCAGTGTTTACTTCGCTAACTTCACCAAGAAGCAAACTCAGACTTGGGAGGGTGTTACAAATTGTTAGGAAAAAGCCCATGAGTGAGGCCAGGGCTCTAGAATCCTGTCTGCTTGTAAAAAGCTAATGAGAATAAGCATGATGGTTAGAAATGTGATTACTGACCCACTCTGTGTCTGTAACAAAATGCCAGTCTGGATGCTAATAATTATGCCCACATTGAGGACAATTGCAGAGGTAGGAGGAAAGTGAAGCATATGTACCCAACAGATGACGCCCAATGTAACTATAGAAGAATTTATTAAATCCTGCAGAGGCTCATTGGAAAGGAGAGAATGTAACGTTTGTTTGAATTTAAAATAAAACAAATTGAAAGAGTTGAATAAACTAGAAATTGTGAAAGGACTCTTCTAATAGTTTTGCTTCTTGTCTCTCTTTAAAACCTTTTTGGGAATCAAAACTGTCAGTTCTGAAACCAAAAGATTTTTGCTGCTTATTCCTTCAAAACTTGAATCTGAGATCTGCTTCCTTAAACTGTTCCGGTTTTTCATGTACATTGGCTCACTTTTACAGCATTAGTCAAGTGTCTGGGCTGCTGGTGCCTCCCTTTTAAAAAAAGGGAAATTAGTGGCTTGCTTGAAAGGCTCAAAACTTGAGATTACAAAAAGGGTTTTTTAAAATAACTAAGCCTGTTCAATAAGGTGTTTTGGGTTTGTTTTCTTTTACTAATGACCCTGGCAAATAATTTGATGGGGATTGAACATACTATGTTGACAGCTGTTGGAAGATCAATTCAAGTTTAAATTATTCCCTCCTCTTTACACTAAAATCCAAAAAGTTCAATAAAAGTCTAAGGCCCTAATCCTGTAAAGATTTATACACATTTAACGTCACGCTTTGTGAGTAGTCTCTCACTGAGGTCTGCTTCTGTAAGTCTTAACTCCATTATCGGAGGGAAGGACTGGAAATAGTTCAAGGGACAGCCACGTTAAAATACCCTAAAAAGGCAGGGGATTCCTTTTTTTCCAGAGATGTTTACTATGTTTTTTTCACAATTGATGCGGTCTTAATTTTTAAAAATTCATTCTGTTTCGGCAATGAAAATATACTAGTCGATGTCACTTGTGTTTCACTTCCAGGTTCTGGCTTCGTAGCACCATGTTGCAAATACTGAGTAATATCCTGGCCCCACTGAAGTCAGTGGCAAAACTCCCATTGACAACAGTGAGGCCAGGATTTCACCCATTGTAGGAGAATGGTTAAAACAAGCTGTACAGGGGTTCAGGATGCCAGTTCCTGTAAGTCTAATTTTTGTGGTAGCTGATGGAACTGATAGGAACTGTTGGGATCCGGGGATCCAGCTACAGGTGAGAAGATGGATCATGGCTCCTCACAAGGCTGTTGGCATGAGTGGTTATATATTACGGTAGTGCCTAGAGGAAGTGGTCAATCTTCATTTGTCTTTTTTTTTTCCTTCCTCTGAAAAGTAGTGGATTTCCTCCAACTTTGAAGATTTTTAGTCTTTATTCACTCCATTCTCTATTCCCCTTTTTCTTTTATGTTCTGCCTTATCCCCATCTGTCTTTGTGGTCCTGCTTCATATCACTTCTCGGCTCTCTGAGCTGAGGGGTGAAAACATTAGTACTCACAGGGAAGCAGCCATAATTATGAAGCAGGAATCTATGTCTCTTGTACAGTTGAAGAAAAAGGAGGCAGAAATTATAAGTGACTTGACCAATGCCAGAAGGAGGGAGTGTGTCAGAGCTATAATTAGAATACGGGTGTCTCAGCCAAATTTTTTGATTGTCCATTGGTTCTGGGTGCCCAGTTTTTGAAACAGCTTGGTCTTTGGTTTTCAAAATTGCTCACACCTGGAATTTCATTTGATGTCAGTGGGAACTGTGGGTACTTAGCACCTCTGGAAAATTAGGCCAAATATGGGTGTCTAGAAGTTGAAAAACATAAAACTAGTGCCGGTTTCTTAAAAGCAGCCCCTCTTGTCTATCCTAGGCTGCACCTCTCTATTGAACTGACCCTCTTTATAGCCAAAGGCACAACATTTGCTCAGCCAAAGAGCTGCCCCACTTGCAGCAGCCCAGGTGCCACTTGCCTTTCACAGCCGTAAACTGGGCTGAGGTACTGTGACAGAGTCCTGGGCAATAGCACCTGTTGAGTTTGGGGAGAGGGGAGGGGGAAGGAAACAAGCCTGCCTGTATCAAAGTCCCCTCTCCCAGCCTGAGAGGAGGAAGCACTAAATCCAGGGTTCAAGTAAAGGCGGGACAACAGATGAGGAAACAGGGTCACAAGGTCAAAAGCAGGGAGCCAGAGGGGTGCTGGGAAATATCTGAGCCAGCACTCTGGTCACTGCTGCTCTAATCACGGACTCCTGAGCAGACCTCATTAAGAGGAGCTGTGCCTAACTGAACGGGGTTAAGGATTAAGAGACTAATCAGGCCATTAGGCAGATGGTACAAAAGGCACAGGAAGAAAGTGGGATGGGAGAAACTGTTATTCCCTGCTCGCCTTCGGAGCAGAGGGCTCCATAGGACTGGAGGGAGGATATAGAGGTGGTGCAGACTAATATTGTAAATAAACTGCACTGTGGGTGTTTTACCTGAAAAAGGTCTCTGAACTGTGTGTGAACTTGAGCAAGGCAGGGGAGAGAGAGGGCCCTGACACACATGGGGGCTTGTCTGGGATCTTAGCCAGCAGGAAGGTTTGGCGGCCTGGATGATGGAGGAGACCCTGCAATTGCTGGTAAAACAGCAAGAAGAAACTGAGAAGACTCTGCAAAGTTTCCAACAATCCTATCACATGGAGAGGCAAGCCTCACAGCAGAAAAGCTTGCAGGATTTCATAAGAGAACAACCCAACATGTAGCAGCAGCTCCTACAGAAAGTGGTGAGTCCTATGATGGGGGATGGTAACCAGACACAGGGCCTAGGGCCTATGTAAGATGGGCCCTGCTGATGATGCTGATGCATTCTGGGCACTTTTGAGAGGGTAGCTATGGGTGCAGGTTGGAATAGGGAGCCAGCCTCAGGGCCCAGGTTCCCCTAAGTGGCCTATATGGCTCTGAATGAGGCTCAGGCCAGGAATTACAAGGCAGTGAGGGCAGCCATCTTGGAGCAGGTCGGGCTGTCCACTGAAAAGTGCCACTGAAAGTTCTGATCTGCAAGGTGGGCTGGGGGTTTATGGTCCTGGGCATTCACCCAAAGGCAGGCAGACTGGGTCATCTGCTGGCTGAGACCATACACCCAAACTGTAGGGGAAATAATGGGAGCTATGGTGCTAAAAGAGATACTTCAGGGCCTTCCTGAGAACATACGAGTGTGGGTCAGGAAGCATCTACCAGGTTTGATGGATTCCGCCGTGATATTAACTGAGGAATGCACAGAGGTGGACTTTCCCAGGAAAGAAGGACAACCCTATAGGGGTCTGGAGCATGGGAGGCAGACCAGAGACACTCAGCAGGAAGGGAAGAGAGAGACAGGTGACAGGGACACACAAAGGGATTGATTGTACATGGACTGTGGTTTGGTGAGTTTTGTAGCTGGACTGGAACTAGAGAGAAGCAATGGACAACCTGTCTACACTTCAGTTATGGTGGGGAGGAAACTCAGGAGGGGCCTTGTGGATACAGCCTCAGCTTGCTCCCTGGTCTGGAGGGACATGGTGAAGTCTCGCTGGATGATTCTAGGACAGTGGTTCTCAAACTTTTGTAGTGGTGACCCCTTTCACATAGCAAGCCTCTGAATACACAGCCCCTTATCAACTAAAAACACTTTTTTTTTTTTTTTTAAAAATCTATTGAATACCATTATAAATGCTGCAGGCGAAGCGGAGTGTAGGGTGGAGGCTGACAGCTCGTGACCCCTCATGTAATAACCTCACAACCCCCTGAGCAGTCCCACCCCCCAGTTTGAGAACCCCTGTTCTAGGAGCAACTATGAACATAGTGAGTCCATGAAGATAAGAGGTGTTGCCTTATGGCCTGGGTGCCCCTTGAGTTTCGTGGGAGGTTTTGTTTGAAACAGGTCAAGGTAGTGGACGGGCTGCCCTATCCGGTTGTATTGGGCACTGACTGGAACCCCTTCCCAATAGGGAAACAAGGCGGTATAGGGAATCCCAGGATGGGGAAAAGGAAGCCAGAGGGGAGAGAAAAGAGAATGAGTCCGAAGGAGAAGCCATAGAAGCCTCTAGACAATAAAGCTTAAGTCAGAAGGAAAGGAGAGATCTTTGGGAAACTGAGGTTGTGGGGATAGGAATTGAGGAAGGAGGTACAAGGGGAAATAGCCCAAACTCCTTAGTAAAGGTTGGGGGACCTATGAAGTCACTTGCCACACAGCCCTAAGGAGAAAAACCCAGGCATAGTTTTGAGGGTTAGGAGAACCTGAGGCCCTGAGTGATCAGGGGGATAAAGGGAGTAACCTTGATCCACTGCCAGCTACAAAGGGAGAGAATCTTGTGAGCAATTTCCCCAAGTGCCCACGGGGTGAAGACTTGTGGGCTGAGCCTGAGCTGTGGGGGTATCCTCCTCCCCTGAAGTGTGATTTCTGTGGGTGGAGACTGACCAGACTCCACAAGGGTGACCCAGATGATCACCTGAGGGCTAAAGAGACTCCACAGGGAGGCACCTTTGGTAAGGGATGGAGAGTGGGGGGCGCGAGAGGTGTGTGACAGACTGCTGGGTACAGCAGCTCTAATTCATTACTCCAGAGCAGACCTCATTAAGAAGAGCTGTGCTGAACTGATGGACTGAGGAGAACTGAGAGGCTAATTAGGTAGATGGTACAAAAGGTACAGGAAGGAAAGAAAGCGCCTTTCCCTGCTTGTCCCAGGAGCTGAAGGTTCTCCAGAATTGTTGGAGTTATGGTACAGTGTAGAGTATATGGGTAGTGGACACTAATATTGTAAATACACTGCACCTGGTGTTTGACCAGGAAAAAGGTCTCTGAGGTATATGTGGAGTTGAGGAGAGGCAGGAGCGACGGGGCCCTGCCCCACTTACTCTTCAATAAAATTACTGGCTCCAGCCATTGGCTCTGAAAGTCAGTGCTCAGCTGCTGTAGAAGAGACGTATAACTAACCTGCATTTGTCAAGCAAAACTAGTATGCTTTCATGTCATTTTTTTCTCCAAGACCAGAAACTTCCTGAAGATTTACCTTGCCAGTTTGAAAACCGGAGGGGGCTGCACCTGTGGGCCTTTCCACTGTTTACAAGCTGCAGGCTAGCAGCCAAGATGTAAAATTTCCCATAAGGAAAGGAAACAGGGTCACTCTTCAATCCAAGCTGCGTGCAATGCCCAGAATTAGACCCTGCCATCCGCAGTCTGGCTCTTCACCATTCTCTGACTTTCACTCACCTAACATTTGCAACCCAGCTAGGGAAACTGGTTTGACTTTGAGAGGGGTTGTCACGCGGGCCGTCCCTGTAAGTAACACAACGTTCTTCGCCGCCTCCCTTGCTCCGCACGATCTTAACATTTCACAACCTCCCTCTCCCACTCTACCCTCCCCGTGCGTGGAATGACCCCCATCCGTGCTGCTCTCTGACCACCCCCCTCCTCTTCCTCCTGCCATGCCAGCCGCTGCGCGCTTGAATCACACACACGCCGCCTTCTCTCCCCCCCCCCCCCCCCGAGTCACAGCCCCTCCTGGCACGACATTGGCCTTTCACGCTGCATCCTCCACTCCTACGCCCACCTCCGCGTTCCAGCCCGGCCAGCCGCTGCAGACGCAGGAGCCGGGGGGCCTCCTCCGAAGCATGAGTCACTTTCATGCTTTCCCCTCCGCCAAGCCTCCGAGATTCTTCCCCCCCCCCCCCGCTCCCTCTGCCCGCCGCTGATTGGCGGAGCGGCGCGTGCGCTGCGGTGTGGAGGGGCGGGCGGCGGCGCTTACAAAGCGCGGCGGCGAAGGTCACCGGCGGAGGATTGGCTGGCGAGGGAGCGCGTGGAGGGCCGGGCGCGTTCTACGCGCGGCTACTCCGCGTTCGGAGCGGGCGGGCCAGCGTTCCACGGGCCGCTCCCGAGCGTTCCACCGGCCGCTCCGGCAATGGAGGCCGTCGGCGCGCTGCTGGCCGGCTGCCCGGTCGCCGGCCTGGCCGGGGGGCTGGGGGTGACCGTCTGCGCTGCCGCCGGGCTGCTGCTCTACAAGATCGCGCGGAGGTAAGGGGCGGCCTCTTCTTCTGCCGCATGCGCTCGGGGCGCGGGAACCGGAACCGAGCCGGCCCGCTGCCGACGGGCTCCTCCCGTAGATGCGCTATCGGGAGGAGGCGCGCTCCGCCGGGGAGCGGGGCTTTCCCTGCTTCCTCGCTTTCCCCCATGCGGGCTCCCTTTGTACGGAGGCGGCGATGGGTGCCTGGGTCCTGCTGCTGCTGCCGCGGGAGACGGGGGTGCCCTGCCTCGGGGACGCACGCTGGCTGCGGGGGGAAGCGGGAACTTGGATCCCGGGCTCTGTCGCCGCGGCGGATGGCGCTCGCGGGGTTCTGTGGGGCATTGCCGCTGCCGGCTGACCGGGCTGTAGGAGCCGGGCAGGACGGGGGACGACACGTGGAGGGGACTGTGTTTGCCATGTGGGTGACTCCATAGGGGGGTGGAGCAGGGCTCGCTGAAGGAGAGAGAATAAAGGGGTAGGAAGCCTGGAGCCCTCTGCGAAACAAGGGAGGAGACGTAGCTCTCCCCCGAGCTTGTCACTGAAGCACGGGCAGCAAAAGAGGGGTTGGGCACCGTGAAGAAAAGACCCTGGCCTCTGAGAGCTTTGGCACAGAGCCCGGGTGGAGTAGGAAGGGCGGATAATGGATGCTCAAGCTCACGAGGAATAGGCGGGACCTAGAGCAGGCAGTCCATAAACCGTCGGAGCTGCCCTGTTTGGGTGCCATGGCCCTGCCTGATCCCCTAGGGATTTAGGTTCTAAGGCGGTTTGGAAGGGTTAAATTTTTATCAGCAAATGGCTATAAAGGTCAGTTTCACCGTAAACCGTGGGAAAAAAATATTTCCCTGGATTATCAGCACTTACTGCTAAGAAAAATGCTGCTTCATCACTTCTTAGTTTGATGTAAGGCTACTTGCTTTGTATATTTTGACACGATGTTGACAACTTGTGTTTTAACAGTTATAAAGCTTTGAAATTCCCAAAGTAGTTATGTCTCCTGCCATTGCACAATTAGTGTCTGATCCCCCCCCTTCATTTTCCACAACTGTAAAAATTGATAAAAGTTGAAAAAATGCTTAAAAATTGGTATTTGTCAAAATTATTTTAAAAAAAACAAATTCTGTCAAGTCTAGTTATAAGCTCTTTGTGGCAAACACTGTGTCTTTATGTGATTGTTCATAA
>NC_048316.1:10517133-10583411 GCF_013100865.1 Trachemys scripta elegans
AATTTGTTAGTCTCTAAGGTGCCACAAGTACTCCTGTTCTTCTTTTTGCGGCTACAGACTAACACGGCTGCTACTCTGAATGGTGCCTCTCAGTTGCTCCTGGGACTTTGGGGTGTTAGGGTAAAATATGTAGAATGGGTAAGAGTGTAACTGACAATGGCATTTCTGCCTGTGTTAATTTCTTCCATAATTTCAGTATCTGTCTAGGAAACAAAATTCCAAAATGGGCAAAAATTTGAGCTGTATGGGAGCAGTTATTTGTAGGGGGCTAGCCGGATACATTTTTTTCCCATCCCCAAAGCTATTTCCTGTCTTTGTGTTCCATAACTGAACACCAAGCACTTGGCTATTATAGGAGATACGTACATTCATAAAATCTAAAGTGTCTTCCTTTCAGTAGATATTTTGATGGCTGGCATTTTTTGTTAACTATATTACAATAAGTTATTTACCCAAGTCTCATGGCAGCTCTACACTTAAAAGCTGCAGCTGCACAGTGGTTAAGGCCTAATCTATACTAGACGTGCTACATCTGCGCACCTGCACCGATACAGCTGCTCCGCTGCAATGCATCTGGTGAAGATGCTCTATGCTGATGGGAGAGAGTTCTCCTGTTGCCATAGCTACCACCACTCATGGAGGTGGATTTAATATGTGGGCTGGAGAAGCTCTCCTGCTGACATAGTACTGTCCACACCGGTACTTAGGTGGGTGTAATTTATGTTGCTCCAGAGGGTGGCTTATTTGCACCCCTGAGCAATGTAATTTACTCCTGGTGGAATTCTGTGCCAAAAAATTCGGCACACAATACTTCAACATTCTCCATGTTTTATTTGTCAAAATAACACAATATAATCACTCCAGTTTCAATTATTTTGAGGATTTATTTCTGACTACCTGTCAGCAAGTATGTCTGTAACAATACAGACAACAAAAGATTTCCCCATGAGTAGAGAATTAAAGAAAACCCTATGCTTTTGTTGAGTGCCTCACTCTGGGTGTGTCACGCATGCCAGCTGGGCACAGCTTGGGGGGGAAAAACTCTGCCCCTCCGATCTCTTAGTTGATTCTCATTTTTTAGCCCCACCCCTTAGCGTTGCCATATTTCAAGTTCCTAAATAGAGGATAATGGTAGGGGCAGTTGGAAGGGAGGGTACAGTTGGGGAGTGCTGTAGATGGTATTTGGGGCATGCTGGAGGGGTATGTACACTGGGAAGGTCCAGCAGCTCTACAGCACCTATTCTGCGGGATAAAATAAAATTCTACACAGAACATTAATTCTGCACAAATTCTGCATTGCGCATTGGTGCAGAATCCCCCCAGGAGTATAAATTTTACCGAAGTGAGTGGTAGTGTAGACCTGGCCTTAGTGAAGACACTATCATGCTGACGGAAGAGCTCCCGTTGGCATAGTTAATCCACCTCTGCGAGAGGCGATAGCTATGTCAATTGGAGAAACTCTCCCATGTCATAGCACTATCTGCACTGGGTGTGTTAAGTCAGTGTGTTGCTCAGGGGTGTGGATTTTTCACCCCCCGTTGAGTGACCTACATATACCGAAGTAAGTTTGTAGTAGACTTGGCCTCAGGCTTTGAGATTTTCTTTCCGGCTCCAATATTATTATTATTTTTTTTTTTTTAAAGCAGATGAACAGTGCATTATAATGGGGGAGGCGAGAGATACTTGCTTGTTTTGCAGACTTTTGTTTGGTTGACTTGCAGGGGGCGGTGTGTGTGTGTATAAGTGCAATGTAACAGTATCCCACTAGGGAAAGCCATGCCAAGATGGTACACTCATGCCATATAGTGGTGCAATATAGCAACTTAGAAAGGTAAGCGGGGGTTAATGCTGCTATTTAGGCTTTGGTTATGTTTGGCGATTCCTGCTGAATCGAATGGAGTTGTACTGGCCTAAGGAAGCTTTAGAACCTTGTATAAGTTTTTATTTGTTATCTTTTCCCCTTTTTCAGGCTGATGCGTTGCGTTGTTTTTTATAGCCTCGTTTATCTGGGGAGGAGTCAGGATTTGTATTGCACGCAGGGAGCTGAGTTGAATTTGAAAAGTTTAGAACTAGCATAACTTGAAACCAGTGTTTGAGATGTGCTTTTTGTGTAACAGAGCAAGCTTGGGCCGTCCTGTCACCCATAAAGTGTTTCATTGGAGTAGGAGATGGCCCCTTGACCAGTGTAAGGTTCATTTACAGTTTGAAGTTTCAAATGGAAATAAGGCACCTACAGCAGAATAGTTCAGGTTTATCCTAAACCACGTAGGCTTTATATAAATGAACAAATAGGACAACAATCAGTGTTTCCCCCATGTACAGGACCTGACGTTTCCATTTGATATTAAGGTTAGATAAGAAACTGATGGCCTGCAGCTATCTTCCATGAAATAAGCCATGCTTCCATGACTGTTCTTGGTGCTGATTTAGCCAAAGTGCCCCTTGAGGCAGTGGAATGACTTTGCTTTGCTTAAGTGGCTCGGTGGAATGTGTTTGTGGAATCCAAAGAATCTTAGCTTTTTTTTTGAGCCTCTTCTGTACAGGGAAATTATCCATGTTCTGAAAACATTCTCAGGGATTGGTTTTCATAACTGTTTGGGGGTAACATAGCTGTGCTGAGCACTGCTGGGGTGAAGTACTGTAAAAACTATTCCACCAGCGCTTCCCAATCTCATATACTTACTAACAGCACCCCCGCAAAGGGATGATGGGGTGGCAGCAACACCTCTCTGCAGAATTCTCTACTGGGCTGGGGGCCTGGAACAATACCTGGAAGAAGTGTGAATTGTCCCATACAAATTAATGGGTTGTTAACTCTGAAACCCCTGCTGCTAATGGCCCCCCCAGGGCAGCCTGGATTTCTGAGTGACCCCATCCCAGTGAGATGAATGGGGTAGTTAGCACTTATAATGTCTGCAGACCTAGGTTACACTCAGGTCACATGTCTACACCTGGTCTGCCTGCAGCAGGAAACAGGTTCCTAGCTGCAGTGTAGACATCAGTTTCTGGTCAAGTTTCCATTGATGAAGGACAGTTTTTCAAGCAATTTCAATTCTCACTGGGAGTGGGAGGGGTTGATGTGGAGGGGGTACTCAGGGAGACTGGTGTAGTCTGGGGGATTGAGAACACTGATTTAAGATGTAGCATTGACCCTCTGATCAGAGGGGTGTGTGGCTGCCTCTAGAGAAGATTTTAAAACACACACACACACTCTACATTTGTTAAATAATGTTTTAAAACTTGAGCCAACCTTGTGTCATTCTAGAACCTTGAAACAGTTCCGTTGGAGTCCAGCCTAGGGAAATCTCTTCATACCCATGCTTTCATCTCTCATTCCTTCCCTGCAACTAGATGGGTAATATCCCACCCACACGCTCTCACCACAGACCATCGTCCCCTCCATGAGGTTGGGATCTTCTGATTTTTTTTAACCCATTTCTATGGCAACAGATTACAGGGCCACACAAGGGGGATTATTGCTTCTTATCCTGAATAAGCAGGAGGAGCTGGAGAAATCCAAACCCCTTGGATCTTAAAACAAGGAGAAATTAACCATTCCCCTCCTTCCTCCCACCAACTCCTGGTGGATCAAGATCCAAACCCCTTGGATCTTAAAACAAGGAGAAATCAATCAGGTTCTTAAAAAGAAGGCTTTTAATGAAAGAAAAACGGTAAATATCATCTCTGTAAAATCAGTATGGAAAATAACTTTACAGGGTAATCAAACTTAAAGAGCTCAGAGGACCCCCCTCTAGCCTCAGGTTCAAAGTACAGCAAACGGAGATAAACACTCTAGTAAAAGGTACATTTACAAGTTGAGAAAACAAAGATAAAAACTAACACGCCTTGCCTGGCTGTTTACTTACAAGTTTGAAATATGAGAGACTTGTTTAGAAAGATGTGGAGAACCTGGATTGATGTCTGGTCCCTCTCAGTCCCAAGAGCGAACAACTTCCCAAACAAAGAGCACAAACAAAAGCCTTCTCCCTCACCCCCCAAGATTTGAAAGTATCTTGTCCCCTTATTGGTCCTTTGGGTCAGGTGTCAGCCAGGTTACCCGAGCTTTTTAACCCTTTACAGGTAAAAGGATTTTGGAGTCTCTGGCCAGGAGGGATTTTATAGTACTGTACACAGGAGAGCTGTTACCCTTCCCTTTATAGTTATGACAGCATTAAAATATTTACAACATAAAAATAAATCTCAGGAGCGATGGAGGGAAGGGCCTC
The DNA here is from genome assembly GCF_013100865.1 of Trachemys scripta elegans. Lineage (NCBI taxonomy): Eukaryota > Metazoa > Chordata > Testudines > Emydidae > Trachemys > Trachemys scripta. The sequence goes on from NC_048316.1 coordinate 10,521,360, forward strand.
TCTTGCCTATGGGTCTTAACCTCTGAAGATTTTCCCCGTGTGGTCTTGTCTTCGCTGCGGGGGAAAAGATTCGCTCTTAACTAGCGTTAACCAACATGAGCTAAAATCCTAGGGAAGACAAGACAGTGCGGAGTTTTCACACAAGTTAGCAGGTCCAGGTAAACCCTAGGCTCCCTCATAGTTTTTAATTGGACCTGCTAATTCATAAGAAGACTACAGACTGCCTTGTCTTCTCTAGGATTTCCACTGGAGTTCAGAATATGCCTTTTTTTTTTTCCTTAATGAAAAATCACCGGGTTTGTGTGTGTGAGAGATATTCATGCTCCGTTCTCAGCCCTGGGGACCAACAACCTCATCTTAACCACAAAGCAGGTACAGCACAACAGCACCTAGGCAAGCTTGCTCACGAATGTTTTAATGTTGTGGTAAGGAGACCACCCGCTAGGGATCAAAGTCTCATGCCCACTTACTTGTTGTCTGCTCTGCTGAGATTGCCGTGAAGGGAACCAGTTGGTGCCAGTTGTGCTGGTGTTTTTGAGAGGTGTGCACTTGGGAGCTGGGCTGAGACCACTTACTTATAACTTAGGCAGCAAATATGACTGTTTACTATCTCCAGGGTAGCCAGCTTGTGCAATTTTAGTACGAGTTTCATGGTATTTGGTGTGGTGGGCATGGGCGTTCTTGTCTCACTCCTTGTCAGTACCCGGCCTGGGCTGCGGAAGCTAATGGTCCAACCAGCAGACCAAATTTAGTGATGAATCCTGATCATGTGCCACCTGAGGCACATATCTCAGCCTATGTGCAATTTGGTGTATTTCTTAATGTTCCAGTTCCTGGAAGTTGGTGATTACATGAGAATCCGCTTTCATCTTTAAAAAAGCCAGCCCTCATGATCGCAAAGAAAAGCTTGAAAATGTGACCAGAGTGACCTTACGGACTCAAACCAGAAGAGAAAGAGTACCCATGATTTTTGGAACACCTGGAGTTAACATTGCCGTGTCTCTGATCCAGAAAGCTCACCAGTGAAAAGGACCATCTTTCTCTGGCTCAAAATCTCCAGGACTCTCCCATTCACACCTGCTAACCAATAGACTGTTGGTTTCAATATGTGTTGTTTCTCTCTCCTTTCTTTCTTCTCCTCCCCAACCCACTCTATTGCCTGCCATAGACCCCGCTATGGGGATGGGTAGTCTGGTGTAGGGCAGCATTTTTGGGTATGTCTTCACTACCCGCCGTATCGGAGGGAAGCAATCAATTTATCCGGGATCGATATATCGCGTCTCGTTAAGACACGATATATCGATCCCCGAATGCGCTCACCGTTGACTCCGGAACTCCACCAGAGCGAGCGGCGGTAGCGCAGTCGACAGGGGAGCCGCAGCTGTCGATCCCACGCCGTGTGGACCCCAGGCTATTTGCGTAGCTGAAGTTGCGTATCTTGGATCGATTTTCCTCCCCCCCCTCCCCACTGTAGATCAGCCCTTTATCTCAACAGTATGATTTTCCACGCCACCTTGAACTTCACTGGTAGACAGAAGCAGCACTGTTGGGCATAGTGGGAGAAACTCAAGAGCTGAAGCTGACCCCTTTATATATGGTCCTCCCAAGTCTCCTGTCTCAAATAGGAGTGTCTTGCATTAGGGGGTGTACTCATGTCCCTAACACACTCTCTTTAACTCCTGCCGTCTGGCTAGCATTTCGTATCCTGACATTTATAATCTCATCACTGGTGGTAGTGGTGGCTGCTTCTCACTGGTTCTCTGAGATTTGCCCAAGTCCTTCAGTCAATAGCTTCCCTTGCAGCAGGGTCCTTTGTGGATTGTGGAGAGAACAGTTCCCTGTCAACAGAGAGCGTATAGAAGCTCTTTAACAGAACTAGTTCTGTAACAATGCCTGCAGTGCTCCCTTTGACACGAGCCCAGGATGGCCAGCAGAGACCTCCTTGCTGTGACTGATCCCTGGCCAGGTCTCTTAGGCAGGAGTAGGGAAAGCAGTCTTGGAGGCACTGAGGGAGAAGGGGGGGGGGGGGAGATGGACAGGAGTCACTGGACTGGAGGCTGAAAGGGGCGCGAAGGTGGGAAAAGGGACAGGGAAAAGGAAAGCCCCCCCCAGCCCTGCCATCTGTACCTAGTTGGTATCCTCAGAGAATCTTTCTCGGCTCTAATTTCTCGGCATAGACTTCCACACTGGGGCACGGGGAGGGTTTATAAGCATGTTACGTGCTGGCTTTCGAGGTTGCAGTTGTCGGTATGATCCCTCATCAAGGGCTGCTGGATAATCCAGGACTTAAAGGGAGCTGTCATGTGGGTCCCAGCAGAGCTGGCCACAGTCCACTGATGAACGAGTGCCAATGCTCTGCGTGTGTTGGCTTCTGCCTCTGTCCTGAGGGCTTGTGTGAATGAGATGCCTGCAGATGGGCATTTCTGCTCCTGTTCCACCAACAGCTGTAGTTCAAATGGGCCTTTGTGGCCAGCTGAGTGACTGTGGACGGTGGCTGTGAGCGGAGCTTGGGCAGATTTTCAGCTTCATCTTTAAGGCAGCTTTTCCTGGGGGCCCTAAGGCATCTGTGTCTTGCAATGAGGTTGTGTTGCAGAGAGTGGCGTTGGGCATGTGCAGAGCAGCGAGAAGCCTTTTCCCCTCTACTTGCTTCCAATGGCATTTCTGCTGCCCAAGAGAGCTGAAGTGAGTGCAGGGTATGTAAACACAGGGTGGGTAGGAGAACACTGTATACCACCCTCCTCCCCCCAACTCCCACCAACTCCTTGAGACTTAGTGATCCACAGGCCTGCAAAAAGGCTGTTGTCACTCAGGGTCACCCTGTTTGTTCAGTGGATTTCACTCGAAAGGATCGGAGGGGGCTTCAGAACATGCTACCCCTAAATGTGGTCAGTTGGGGTTTACTCTCTGTCTGAGGGTCTGTTGTACCTGGGCTGGGGGCAGGGCCTTTTTGGCTCAAGAATATCCTCCTTAAGCAAGTCCATTGGCTGCCCTGAATGCTCTATAAGGCTTTTCTACACAGGTCAGTTAATCTCAGACCCTCCTGTATCCCCTTTCCATTGGCTCTTCCTTGGAGCTGTTTTTCTGAATCTTCCATCCCCTAGTCTGTTGCTGTCACTCAGCCATTGGATTGATTTATTTTAATTGCAGCTTTCCGTATTTGTTTATAGAGTAGCCATCTGAGGTGGGCAATCAAAGGGGAGAAGGAAGATTGGCAGTCCCTGCTGGGGCTGTCAGATTGGCATTTAGCAGCAGACCAAGCCCCTACCCCTTTCTTTGAGTTGAGTATCTGGCCCAACCATCTTGCCCACCTTCCAGAGGGCAGGGCAGATAGGTACTTTACCTTGTTTTGTAGTCCCAATGGCCAGTGAATGTTTCTTGAGTTTAATCATTCAAGCGCCTGTCCTGCATGCTTGGCTAGCTGTAGCTGCACAGACGCAGTGGTGCTGAGTGAGATATAAGCACCCAGATAATATTTATAGGCAGAGCCAGGCATCTGTGTAACTCAAAGCAGATTTGAGTACCCACCAGGACAGAAGTCCTGTTGATAAAATACAGAAAAGGACAGAGATTGGAGGCCGAGAGCAGATTCCACACAGCAGAAGGACGGGAAGTTTCTCATAGCAGCTGGAGCTCCTGTGTTTTTTTTTCCTGAGTTCCAAACCCATGATGTGCTTGCATGCCCTGCTGCTGTGGACGTATTGGACAAGGGGTCAAAGGAGAATTCCATCCGTCTGCCTTCCTGGGTACAGATCGCCTGTCTTGGGAGTCTTATTTTATCCCACAGGGTCAACGTGTAGCAACCACTCACCTGTCACACAAGTGTTTACTGCAGTGCGCCATGGGGAGCTCTTCCCAAGGCACTGTCCATTGGCGACACTGCCGTTGCGTGGCATAACTAGAGACTGCTATTCTTGATTGGGTAGCAGCTGGCCCTGTCGCTCTAGACAGCTGTTGTACACGGTCACTGATTGGCTGTTGGCTTGAACAGCTGTCCCTTCGCTCCCAGACCTGGTTGGCTGGCTTTAATAAACCCAAACAGATTAACTCTGTTCTTTGAACTACAGTGAAACTTGTTCCTTGGCTCGGTTCCTGGTTGAAGACCAAATCAGCAAGTTTTACCCGAGAGATCCTACAGGTCCAAACGTGGAGACTTTAAGCAAAGCCTTTGTCGTGGTATTCTCCAGTCAGGCTGCACCATGAGGGAGGCTAAACTTGTTGAGATTCCTATTTTATCAAGATTATTTTAAAATAGGGGGACTGGAAGGCTCAAGGGAGCCTTGGGGTTGCAGAACCTGTCCTCTTGAGGTTGATGGTTCAAACCCAGGCACAGAAAGATGGGGATTGGAAGTTGTTTCCCTCTGAAAATCGGTGGCTTACGTGACAGTCTAGTAGTTCCCAGTGGGCAGGAATACATATCTCAAAAATCTCACTACTGCATTTTTACTGGCAGAGAGACCACAAGTTGAATAGGGCACAGAGAATTAACTCCCCTCTTGCCTCTAAAGGAGATGTTGACAAAGGAGCGTTGTGAGGGGGAAGGCCCCCCGCCCAGTGCTTTAGATCTGTCTTGTGGGTGGATGATTTTAGTCTCCAGGGCTGCCAATCTAGCACCTTGCCTGACAATCTAATTAGCTGTTCCCTGTTTATGACGATGAATTCCTTGCTGCAGCTCTCTGCTTGCACGATGACAGTACACTAGTCAGTTTTGTTCTGTTTAGTCTCTCTGATTCTCATGCGCTAGCCCAGTGTAGTGGATTTGGATTGTCAATACAGAGGTCTGGTAAATAGTTAGCTTTTGAGCAAAAATTGCCTTCTCTGACATTAGAAAAGACCTATTAATCCTTCAGTCCTCTTTGCCCATCCGTTTTCCTAGTGCTGTGTAAAAGCTTCCGTTTACAATGGCTGAACTTGGGGCCAAATGTGATCTACCCGTGTCCCTTTAAGGTGCGCCGAGCAGTTTGGGCACACAGTGATTATCAGCCAGTCTCTCATATTTCTGATGTCCCCACATGTGACCTGATAGAATGTGATGGTCACGGCGGCTTCCAATATCACCTAGGCTTCCCTTTCCCGTGGAAACTGGAGCACAGACGCGAACGTGTGCCAGGACTCTAGCAGAGGCAGGTACTGTCGTGCCCCCTCCAGTTGCGTTGATGCTAGCCACACTGGGGATGGCACATGAGAGGCAGTTCTGGGGGTGCAGAACTAGCAGAGCGGGATTCCCTTGCTCCAAAGCATCGAGGCACTCGATTTTTCTCAATAAAACGGCTGTACTTTCCCATAGGCTGCTGCCCTGTTTCCTTCTAGCTCGCCGGCCCAGCTCAGTTTGACACCCTTCTGTTTCTGTCTCTAACAGGAAGAAGCCCACACACATGACTGTGAACTGCTGGTTCTGTAACCAGGACACGGTGGTGCCGTACGGGAATCGCAACTGCTGGGACTGTCCCTACTGTGAACAATACAATGGCTTCCAAGAGGTACCGTAGGGGCTGCCTGGCCAGAAGGCTGCTGGGAGGGGCTGTGCCCTGTGGGAGCAGCAATTGCAGGGAAATCCCTCTCAGTCCCTTATGACGGAGCATGCTCAGTGCAGATGAAATCTGCAGAGAATTTAGCTGCCATACACTAACAAGTCTCTACTGTGCATGTGTAAACTGAGCTTTTTCAACAGTTTATAATTTGGTCAAGTATGAGTGAATTTCATGGGCACAGGGAAAGGGAGACCCCGTTAAATTTCAAACCCTTGCTCCAAAGCATCGAGACACTAGATTTTTCTCAATAAAACGGTTGTAGGAATTTTTTGACGTGGATAAAATGATGTTTTTTTCCCCCTAACCTTGTTCTCCGAAAGGGCTGAATCTTTCTAGCGGTTTTGTTAAAAATAAGTAAATTCAGCCAGGGGTAGGCAGCCAACTTGGGAAACTTCAGCCCGAATGGTGAGAGTTTGCAGGAGGGTATGTCTACCCAGGAGCGGGGAGGTATAAGCCCCAGTGCTGGTAGACACACAGGCGCTAGCAGCGTGGCTGCTGTTTCTCAGGTATGTACCCAGGGGGTTGGGTAGGATTGAACTTGGCCGGCTAGCCCAAGCCACTGCCTGTGCTGCCATGGCCATGCTGGTGTTTTTAGGCGCTCGCTCGACCTGAGCTAGCCCATATGCCTACCTGCACTGGGGATTACACCTCCCTGCTGCTGGGTAGACGTACCCGGCATAAGAAGCAACAGAAAATGGCCTTATCGTAGCCTTAACTGCAGGGCCTTCTAGCCAAGGCTCTCAAAGAGTCTCTCTTTACAGAGAGAGATTAAACCCCGCCCTCCACTCTGTCGGTAGCGTCGTGCCCAGTTTTCAGGTGGGGAAACTGAGGCACAAAGGGTTTGCTCAAGGTCACACGCTGGGGCTTTGACAAAGCCAGGAATAGAACCCCAGTCTCCTGATCTCCAGTCCCACACTACCATCTTTCCCCTGGCTTTGTGTCCCCAGCCAGGATTTCCTTAAAGTCTGACCTTGAGGCACTTTGACTCCCTTCCTGCCCTTCCATATATTCCCTTCCCTTAAAGCCTTTCCCCTACAATTAGCTCATCAAACATACGTCAAAAGAAGCCATCTCTGCTGCATCTTCTCCTTCCAAACCTCTCCACTTCTGAGGTGTGCACACTTTGTTATAGATTGACTGGCCCAAAATCTTGGTAGAAACCCTGCCCAGATGTTAGTCTGTGGCCTGCACATCTGCATGCTGGGTTATAGCCCAATGCTGTTCTCTGTGCCGTGGGAGGGGTTGTCTGCACTACCGTGTGGGGTTGATCTAAGATACGCAACTTCAGCTACGTGAATAGCATAGCTGAAGTTGATGTACTTAGATCTACTTATCACGGTGTCTTCACTGCGGTAAATTGACAGCTGGCGTTCTCCCGTCGACTTTGCTTGCGCTTCTCGTTCTGGTGGAATACCGGAGTCGACGGGAGAGTGCTCAGCAGTCGATTTATCGCGTCTATACTAGATGCGATAAATTGACCCCCTCTGGATTGATCACTGCCTGCCGATCCAGCACAAAGTGTAGACAAGCCCGGAGACTCGAGGATTGAACCTCGTTATTTGCCAGCTGAGGGTTGGTGGATGCTGGCCTGCTGTAGACTGGAGGGTTCAGAGGTGCTGGGCTAATATGTTTGTCACAGGATATGCAGTGGCATTTGCAGAGCGATTTTTGTGTGGGCATGGGCACTCGGTAACCTTTAGCTGCTTATGGACGTTTTTGATAGGGCCTTTCTGTCCCCTGCTGCGGCTCCTGGGCGGGTTAGTGAAATGTGGGGTACGGTGCTGATTTTGCACCCCTGAGTGGTGTGTACACTAGACAATCCATGGCCCAGGAGCATGCAGGAATCCCTGCAGCACGGCCTGTAAAACAGCTGGGAGTGGCGTACAGAATGGGGGGGAAGAGCAATGGATCTTACTCTCGTTTTATTTCCTCCTCGTCGTATGGGGCAGGGCACTGACAGTGGAACTCCTGCAGAGGGTGGACTCGCGAGCTCATGCTTTTCTTTGCTGCTTGGCAGAACGGCGACTACAACAAGCCCATTCCTGCCCAGTACATGGAGCACCTGAACCACGTCGTGTCAGGCGCCACCACCTTTTGCGACCCCACCAAGCCACAGCAGTGGGTGAGCAGCCAGATCTTGCTGTGCAAGAAATGCAACAACCACCAGACCATGAAGATCAAGCAGCTGGCGTCCTTCGCACCCAGGGAGGAGGTAGGTGCTGGCTTGGACAGACTCTATCCTGTTAGGGTAAAGATAACATCCCCAGGTCTACCCATAAAGGCATCTTATGTTCCCATTCTATTTCATTGGAGGAACAACAGCCTTTGATCCTGATCTACCGTTTGGATAAGCTCTGGGTAATTGTAAGACGATTGAACTACCAAGACCCTTTCTGTCTGCCCACACAGCCCCCTCCTGTGTCTCCAGAGAGTGATGCGTGCTTCGGACTTGGAGGGCAAATCTGTTAATTTGATCCTTAAGCAGGGCATTCAGCAATTCCACTGGAGCAGCCTCCAAGTTGCCCTCCTGCTGTCCCTGCCCTGGATTCCTCCATGGATTGCATCTTCCAGACAGCAGGGCTGTTTCTTGTCTCCTCCCTTCCCTGCAGGTAGCTCATCCCCTGCTCATTCTAACTCTGAGCGCAGCCCGCCTGTCTGTGTGTGAAGTGCCTGCCCCAGTTATCTGGGAGGCCATGGCAACTGCACGATGATGCAGACAGGGAATTATTCTGTCCCACCTACACAAAGAGCTTTTTGTCCGGGGCCTTAAGAAAACAGAGTGCTCCGAGCTGATGGCAGAATCCTGGATGAACTCTGAACAAGAGGTCCCTGAGGTAGTGCAGCCCTCGGAGTCTGTCTTGGGGAGGAATTTCCCCGATGTTAAACTCAGCCCCACTTTATATCTTCACCTCCCTTATTATTCAGAGTCCAGACTGTTGGGTCCCTCTGCAAATACAGCGTGGTTTCCCTGTTTGTTTCGTAGAGTATTGTCCTGTTTGGTTTGAAATGAGGCAAACCAGGATACTTCTATCACTTCCCTATGGAAACTGTGCCACAGCCTGGAACAGTGGTTCTAAACCTTTCCCGGACCAGAACCAATTGTTTACACAGGTGTGTGTGTGGGGGGGGAGCGTTCTTTCTTCTCTCCCCCCCCCCCCCCCCCAATCTTCAGCCAGAGTCTCTGAATTTTAGCCCATTACCTCTAGATTATACCCCCGTTCGTTAGGTCAGTTCCTCTCCCTTCTCGGCACATGTTACTGGGCTGGTTATGTCTCTCCCCTCACCCTTAGCTATCACTTAGCCAAATGGTTTTTGTATTCTTCTTTTAATCTTTCCTTGAGTGAATCCTTCCAGCCTTCCAATGATGTCTGCAGCTCTTTGAACTCCCTCCCTTTAATGCTTTGCACGAGTAGCCTTTTGTGTAAGGCTTTACAAATGACAGCAGGCCCCAGGAGCTTGGTAATGGGGGGAGAGGGATTCTCCTCTCAGCTGGAGGGTGAAATGCTGCATCCAGGGCTGCACAGCGACCTTGTGCAAACCGTTCAGGAGGGGGAGTGAAAAAGACTCTCCATTCTGATTGGAATTGGCGAGGGAGATTGTAAACGGGAAGAATTGAATTAGCGGAGTTAGAATATGGCCAGGAAACTGGAGCTACCTTCCCCTAACTTTGCCAAGGGTTGTTGTGGGATCGCTAACCTGCCAAACAGCACCATGTCAGTCACGGAGGGAAGAGCGCCACCTACGGAACAGCCAACATAACTTCTTGCCAATAGGCTGGATTTCCTGGGGAGGTTTCCCATCTAAATACTGTCCGGGCCTCGCCCTGCTTAAATTTGTGGGATGTGATGGGCAGAACAACACCGTGGTAGTTCTCAAGCGCACTGTCCTTTTCTACAGGGCCTCAGTTGAGCTGATCCTGCTACTGAGGTTAAAAAGAACAATGCAGTCCAGCTGATGTTTCTCCTGGGAGCAGTAGGTTCATCTTTGTGCCTGTGTGGGACAATGGGGCTGCAGCTCTAGGAAGCTCTGCTGCTGATTGGCATCAGTGCTGTCTACCCAATGGAGTGCGGGGTGGTGGTCCGCTCTGGTGTGGGCTTCTCACCCACAGCTTCTTCTTTTAACTCTGTTCCTGCAAAGTATTTAGGGCAGTAGGCCTCATCCTGTTCCATGCCATGAGCCCCCTTATTACAGCAGAGAAGTTCCGGGCCCCTGGGTTGCAACCCCAGGATCTAGTGGGTTAGTTTTACTCTGCAGGCTTTTTCTGATCCACTCTATTCCATGTAATTGGAGCCTGCTTAATCAGGATGTCTCCCGGGGAGCAGATTTGAACCCATGGATTGTGATTAATGAGGATGCCTTCTGGCAGTTTCATGGTGTTCGGGTTTCTCTTGTGTCTCTGTCTCCTGCTGATTCTGTCCACTTGCTCCTGAAGCGGCAGTTTTCGCTTCCTCTGTGGTTGATTCACCTCTGCCTGACAATTTGCTGGTTCCACACTGGCTACACATGTGGGGTCAGCATATAAACTGCTGGCTCAGCCTTTACTCCTGTGCAAGCCGTGTCTCTTCCCTGCAAAGAGGGGCTGTGCGGTAATGTGATGAGCCCGCTGCAGCTGAGCAGCTCCTCAGAGTGTCTCTTGGTGGGAGCCCAAAGCATCTCAGTCCAGACGGTTGTGGCCCATGGTGATGATGCGTGGCAGTTCCATGGCGTTTTTCATCCGGCCATTACAAATTGCTTTACAAAGACCATGGAGGTATTGTTCTCACCTGTCTTTTAGACAGAGGTGAAGTGACTTGCCTGAGGCCGAGTAGCATGTTAGTGGCAGAGGCAGGGAGAGAATGTGGGTTTCCTGGCTGCCCTTCTGGACGGTGCTGCCTTCTGTAGAGATCCCTGGTCACTTGGCCCTCCCAAGAGCTTTGTCAGTGTAGTAACATTGTGAGCTGCAGAGCTCTCTTGTGCCCTCTAGCCTGATGCTCAAATCCTCAAGACCTCCCACGGTTCATGCCCGTGCGATGACTCTCTTCCAGAACACTGTTCCTCTCCAGCTTAGAGAAGAGAGGCAGGGTCCGAAGGTGGCTGCCAAATTCCAGCCCCGTCCCTTGGGTTCCCACGCCTGCAGAGCACTCTCATCTTATATAATTCTAGGCTGACCAGATAGCAAGTGTCAAAAATCGGGACAGGAGGTGGGGGGGTAACAGGTGCCTATGTGAGGGAAAAAAAACCCAAAAATCGGGACTGTCCCTATAAAATCAGGACATCTGGTCACCCTATGTAATTCTAGCTATGTGCCAGCAGAGGGAGCCCTTGGCACAGCGCTCCTGCAAGCAGGCCTTTGACAGCCAGGGAGATGCACCTGTCCTCCCTTACCCCCTGGATAAAGCTGCCTGTGTCCGGCACAGTAATAAACACCTGCTTTGACCCAACTGAACAGTAAACTGCAGCGGTTGGCAGCCTCATGGCTGTGCGAACAAGGAGCATTAAACCTTCCACGCAGCCTCATCCTGGCCATGGGCCATTTGCAGTGAAGTTTGCAGGGCGCGTGGTGCACCTGGGTTTCAAGTGTCTGGGGACAAAGCCATCAACTAGGGGTGGGGAGGAATCTGGAATGTTTCCCATCTTTGCTGAAGACGTTAATGAGACAAAACTTTTGGGAGCATTTTTGGAGCTGAGAGCTGCCCTGTCCCTGGACTGTGGCTCGCTTGTGAACGTAGTGAAGTACGAACAGGATACAAAGTAATACTAGCATTGTCATCTCCAGTTCAGCCCTTCACATTCACCACACACCCCATTGCTGTGGGCCACTGTAAGAGGAGTAGCAAGCCCCAAAACTGACTCTCCTATACAACTTGTGGCTTCTTTCCCAGTGTCTTGCAACTGTTGGGACAAAGGTGCCCATCTCCCCTGGACAAATCCCAGGGCCATCGAGAACCCTGGTCTGACTTGCTGTTTGACATGGAGCAAGTCACTTTGCCTTTGACCCCGTTCCTCCCCCAGCCCTCCCCAAAAAGACCTGCACACAGAGGTGACCCTCGTGCCTGGATTTTTCCTCCCAGTAGAGGGAGTGCTCAGCAGCTTGCATGCAAAGTCGCACCCTCCCATCCTCGAGATCTCCCTGCAGCTCTGCGCTGGGAGTGGGGACCGATCAGGGGGGTGATGAGAGGAAGGGACAGGCTGGGGTGGGCATGTTTTCCTGCTGGAGTTCAATCAGAACAGCCTGGGTCTGTTCTGTTTTCCGAGGCGCTGTTGCTCCTGGGGCCCTATGGGCAGTGGTCCCCATGCTGGGTGCTGTCGAAAGCTCGGGAGCTGTCCCTTTGGCTGCCCCCAAGCCAGCAGAACATCCCCCTGAGTGCTGGAGCTGCGGTTCTGAGGCTCTTGGGCTGTGGGGTTGGGGGCCCTGATCTTGCGGTGTTCAGGGCCACCTGTGTTTCATCATAACTGTGGAGCAGGAATTCTGAGCCGCACAGGGTAAAAGGAATGGGGCTGGTAGACAGCCCAGGGGAATGGATGCCCCTGTTTGTTCTTGGGGCAGGGTAAGGTTTCTCCCACGGTGCCCCGCTAGCTGAGCTGCTGCTGAGCTGTAGGGTTGAGAGAGGAGCCCAGCCTGCAAGACTCAATAAAGCACGTGGGCAGGGGAGGGGCTGGCCCATCCTGGCTCCCCTCTGGTGAAACAGGAGCCAAGTTTGGGAGAAACTGACCTTCCGATGCCACGGCTGGGGCAGGGAGCCCAGAACGGCCCGGCAGTGGAGATGGTGTTGAAAGAGCCCTGGGACCTGCCATGATGAGCGACGTCTCCGCTCCAGTGACCGTGATAAATGCGCCCTTCGCACAGGTTGTTTTGACAACCATTGATGATGATTTATGGCGCTGATCTGAGCTGGGGGGTTGCGCCGGTGATGGCTGCTGAACCTAGACCAGAAGGGGAAGCAGCTTGTCTGGCTGGCTTGCCTGGGCTGAGTGGAAATGGCTGTGGGCAGGTACCAGCTGGGGGCCCCTGCTTACAGATCTGGGACACCTCTCCCCCTAGGTGTGGGCCTTAGCTGATAAAAATAGCAAGGTCATGGCTGATGGCATTCCATATCCCATAAACCACCAAAGGCTGCTGTGGCTTGGTTCTGCTCTACCAGCACTGTCTGTCTCTCTCTCCCAGGCTGTGTGGGCCTGAGAGGCGTTTCCCATGTGCTAGCTGGGTGGCTTGATCCCAGCTGACTTAGAATTCCGGGCTGGTACCCAGATGCTCAATAGCATGGAGATCGGGATCTGTGCATCGGTGGAAGAGCGATGGTGCCCTCTGTTGACTGCTGGGGTTCAGTGCCTCTGATCTGCTTCCCTGTTCTCTCACAAGGGTAAATATGACGAGGAGATTGAGGTATATAAGCACCACTTGGAGCAGACCTACAAGCTGTGCCGCCCGTGCCAGGCCGCTGTGGAATATTACATCAAGCACCAGAACCGGCAGCTCCGGGCATTGCTGCTGAGCCACCACTTCAAACGCCGGGAGACCGACAAGCCCTATATGCAGGTACGTGGCCGCGGGTGGCAGGGTGAGTGGCGAGGAGAGCAGTGCAGTGAACCAGGCACGTCGGCATCAGCCCCAGGAGCGAGGCTGGAAATGAGTGTGTCTGCTCGGGTAGCTCTGATGGGTTCAGTTTTCGAGTTGAGTGGGATGATGGGATCACATTTGGCTTAAGTTGGGGACGGGGCTAACCTCTGGTCTTGGGCCGAATTTGATGTTGCAGGTGTAAATAAATCAAGAGGGGTGAATAACGGTGAATCCTCTGTGATCACAGTCCCCTGCCAGTTTGTCCAGCTGATGATGCCCTAGATGTCTGCCCAGATCTATCTCAGTATAATTCTCCCTCTTGGGCCCTGATGAGCTGGTCTCTAATATTTGGCGTTGGGTTTGTGCAGGCTGGGGGATTGCAACACCCCTCACTGTGCGATGCTTTCATCTTACTGGGATGATGTGTGAACTGGAAGGAGGGAGGGGTGGAGCAGGGGTGGGAAGAACCAGCTTGCCCGGCGGCATGGGAACTGTGAAATATAGGGAAGCAAATGTGGGACTGAGCAAGGGGTGGGAGTGATAACTTGAGGGATGGGCCCTTCTCCTACAATCCCCTGCTATTCCAGTCCTAGGCTCCCCCCCAACTGCAGAGCCGTTACCCCTCTCTGTTGACCTGCAGCCCCTTACTATTCCAGTCCTGTACAGGGGCTGGCAGGCCAAGTTGCTCAGTAGGTCAATATGATGTAGAAATGTTTAGTTGGCACCAGTCTGAGGATCCTCCCCCGCCCCCCAACTCATTTTGCTTGTGACCAGAGATATTTCTCCTTCCTCTTTGCAGAGCTTTTGCTCCTCCTCTTCCTCCTCCTCCATGAGCACCCCGACTCAGGTGATAATTCTGCGGTTCCTGACCTTCCTCAGCTGTGCGTTCCTTGTCCTGATGGCCTTGTATGGGTCAGGTGACCCCTTCTCACTCAAAGGCACGGCCCCTGCTCCTATGGAATCTGGCCCCACTGCCATCAGGAATGGGACTGGAGCGAGACCAGCAGCGGCCTCGGAGAATCGCACTCTCCTGGGAGTTGCAGGCTGGTGGGAGCTGCTCCACCTGCTGCCAGAGCAAACGGTGAAGAACTTGAGTGTCGCTTGGACCTACGGGAGGAACCATCAGATTGCGGTCGTCGTCCTCGGGCTGGTCACCTGCCTGTTAGCCATGCTCCTGGCCGGACGGATCAGGTGGGTCTCCTGTCTGCTTTCTGTGTCCATCTGGGGGCTTCTTGAGATCCTGATGGGGGGGGCTGATTGTCTGCACTCTCTCAGCGGGGGGCTCTGGTTTTGTTCTGCCCTCTTGATCCTTGGCTCAGCACAGGGCTGGGAATGCAGCAATTGGCAGCACTGGCCTCTTGTCCCCTTGCAGTGCTCACAAGCCATCCCCCAAGCCAGCTGAACTGGGAGACCTGGGTTCTAGTCCTGCCTCTGTCTAGGGCACTAAGTGAGCCTCTCTGTGCCTAGAGTGATGCCTACCCGCCTGTCGGATTAAAAGGCCTCAGTATGTTATGAGTGGTGGTGGTCTCCCATTCAGTGCTCGGGTTGTGGGAGAGGATTCTTGGGATGCTATTGAGGTTGCAAAGGACCCTCTGAAAGATCTAGATTGTGGGCGAGGGGGGAAATTCTTAGATAATCCCATTATAACCATGGCCTGAATTACCAAGGATGGACAAGTCTCTTCGTTGTACTGTAGTCTAATGAATGGAGCAGTAACTTATCAAGGCAGGTTGGGGGGCCCTGCAGATGACAGAATTTATTGGGAGGTGGCCTGTAGCCTGCTTCAGTCTGTTCATCCCAGGCTGCCCCTCAGCGCCTCCCTCCGGGGCCGTGCCTGGCTTGGCTCTGAGTGGCTGGTTTGTAGGCTTGTTGCTCTGACGCGCAGCCTCGTTTTTTGGCATTCCAGGCTGCGGAGAATCGATGCCTTCGCCTCGGTCCTGTGGCTCCTGGTGATGGGTTTGCACTTGGCTGAAAAGTACCTGAAGGCGGACACACCCAGCTGGCTGGACACAGCCAAATTCGGCACCACATCCCTGTGCTGCCTGGTGGGCTTCACCGCAGCAGTGGCCACGCGAAAGTCAACGGGCCAACGGAGATACCGGCCCCGAAGGTCAGAGCCAGAGCAGTGACCCTGGGGGAAGGACGAAAAAAGCTGTGCGAACTCTGTGCGACTGGTGCTTCTCTCTCCTCTTTATTTTTCCCCTCTTTTTCTTTCTATTTTTTTCCCCTAGAAGCGCAGTGAAGACTTTTCCTCCTTTTTCCACTCTCGCTTCCCACCAAGCCAGCTGCTCATAGCGTTTCTGCCGCCTCCGTTAGCCAAGGAAGCCGCTTCTGCCGCCTCCATTCTCCCTCCTCCTGAAACCTCGGCCAGTGGTGCAAACACCAACCCCAGAGCCAAATCTTCCACCAGCTGCTTCACAGACTGCTCCATAAATGCAGCCTCATCCCCATTCTGCTCCTCCAGCCAAAGAGATTCTGGCTGCTTCTGTCCTTCCGGCTCTGCTCACTGCGTGTCCATCCCTAGCTAGTCATGGAGGGATACTCTGCCCTGAGCCTCCCAAGGGCTATGCCACGTTGTCTCCTAATGGTGCTGATCATTTTTAGTTTACACTGACGGGAATGCACTCCTGGATTCATTTTAACCTCTCTGTACTCACACTGCATGGCTGATCCTTAATGGGGAGGGGGATGAGACACGCTTGTTAAATAACCTGCTTCCACTCACCCTCCATTGTGTAGCCTCACCTAACCGCATGTCCTTTTGCCGTGCTCTGGCTTCTACTCTGAATAGGAAGAGCTCCTTGGGTGCTTTTTTACTGGAACTATTAATAACTTGAAAACAGAGGTGCTTTTAAAGATTATTTAACTCAGGGTATCTTTGACTGGTGCAAAATCTTCAGCTGTTTAAAAAATTTTATCTCCAGATTTCTGGGTTTGGGGGGAGGGGGGGAATTGTAAAGAAGATCTAAATGGAACCACAATTTTTATTTATTCATTAAAGAGTTCTCTGCTCCTGTAGCCTTAGCAGTGGAGGAGGACATGCTAGGCCACAAATCACAACTAGGAGGCGCTGTGCAGTACAGTCAGTCTTCCAGCATACATAACCATAAGCCTTACTCCATTCAGTGTCTTCTTTTGTATTCAAGACATCTGAGTTCAGGACATCTGATGGGAGGAAGTACCAGAGAGGTGGAATCCAGGGGGATGGTTACTAATTCGATGGGACTTCATGAAAACCGATCTGGATTAGCTGGTGTTACCTAAAGGAAAGTGCTTAGGTTTTTTGGAGTTGTGGCAGTTGGGAGATGGGGGAGGGGTTAACCATGCCAAAAAAACGAGCCCATGAAATGTCATCTGCTGCATTCTTTCCAGTAGGGTCACAATGAAATCTTGAGACCCAAATGCTGAGGGGCGTTGGGGAAGGGAGGATCTTTCTCTTGGCTGAGTGTTTCAAGAGGAACAATTTGGGCACCCACCACGGGTTAGATGGTCTGGTCTGGGTTCCCCTGCATTTGGTTATGTAGGACACAGGCCTTGCAGCAAAAGGTGGACTCTAAAAGGGAAACTGCAACATTACCTACGATTCTACTTTTGCGTTATATTTATGAAACAGCCCAGGGAGCGGCCATCCTGACAGTAGATTAAATGGTCTTCTGCTTTACCCTGTGTTTGTTTGCTGGGATAGCTCCCCTGTTGTGCTCTCCATCAGAATGGAGCGCCTGCTAGAAAGAATCTGCGTCTCCCACCGAGGAAGTCAATGGTGCTACTCGGAGTGAGAGAAATAATGAACTAGAAGGGAATATCTGAAAGCTAGAGGTTTTTTAAAACAATTTTTCATGTCTCTTTAACTATTCACTGCAGTTCCGCTTGTAATCACTGTTCACCAAGATAGCGGAGTTGTAATGCTGAACTGGAGATTACATCAGACCAGCGAGAGCAAACCAAGTCAGCTGGCTGCAGGCTGGAATGTACAGCCATCCTCTTTCCTATAGAAACAGCAGTGCGACTGTAACTTGGGCGGCTGTCAGAGTAACTCCTGTAACCATGTCTGGCGACTATTCCAGGAAGCCCATGCACAGAGCCTGACCATGTAGCTTTACCCTAAGATCTCTCTTGTTGAGAATTTTTGCTGGGCTCTTCAGGTAACTTTACTATCCAAATCCCTTCTCTGCCCTCAAACAAACACCCCCTGCTCTCCCCCCCCCCCCCCCCCCAAACACACACACATACAACTCTGGTGCTCGTGAAAAGCGCTGCTCTGGAGAATCAAGACCTACTTATCCTACAGTAGCCCCAGCATTTGCAAAGGCAAGCTTCTCCCCACTGCTCTGCCAGCCTTGCTCAACCCCAACCTATAGGGGCACCTGCCAGGGTGAGAGCCTCGCTTTCTATTACTGGTTTAACTCTTGCACTCTCTGAGATTGCCATACAGGGCTTCAGTTGCGATGGGGGACACAATCCTTTGCATTAAAGGGCTTCTTTTTAAAAGCAAATGCTGCAAGGCATCACATGGGCTCCTGGCAGGGGAAGAAAGGAGTGAAGAAGCTTGCCCACAGCCATCCTCTTGTGTCACCCCCTCAAGCCAGAGATTCCCAGAGACATGGTGATTTCTCTTTTTGCTCCTTCTCCTTCCAAAATGGAATTGTAGCGGGAGGGAATTTGATCTAAGAAGCGGAACAGGCCACGTGTCTGCTCACAGGTCCTTTATGAATGTGGTACAGTCCCTAGTCTTTGACATGGACATCTAACAAAGTGGTCATTCTCAATGAGCGCCGGTGCTTGGTCACTTACAGGCCAACTGGTTGCCTAATAAATCCTTGCAAATGCATCAGTAACTATAGCTATACTGACCATCAGAACAGTCTTGGGTAAAACCATATAATAAATTAACTGGCAGTTGAGCCAGATTTGACTCCGGTTCACTCCGTCCACAGCTAAGCTGCATAAAAATGCAAGTCCTGTTGAGCTGAGTGTCCAGTATTTTGCTTTTCTGTTTCCCTGCTTGGAAGTTTTTCAGTCTCCAGCAAAGTCTATATGGTGCGAGAGCCAAGTTTTCACTCCGCTGCGTTGCCGGCTTAGCTGGCTAGAGACCCACAGCCTCTGTCCTTGCCTTGCTGAAAGGTTCCTTCTAGCCTTGTGAACTTGCTCATTTCATCTTGTGAGGCCTCTCTGAACCAGAGGACCTTCCGGTTCTCAGATTTCCTCTTTAACGAGCTGCCAAGGAAATAATCTCCCCTCTTCATTGCCCATGTCTATCATCTCATGGTCACGTCTGGATCTCTGATGACACCAGCGGGTTTTGGTAGACTTGCCGGGTGTCCGTCGGTGAGCTCTTTGCATGAGCGGCATCACTTTTGCCTCAAGGCTCCCGCAGCTTTGCAAATGCACTTCTGCTCATCTGTCCTCTAAAGCTTCTTGTGTTCAACTCAGACTTCTGTTCTTCAGCCCTCCGCAGTCTCCAGTTCTACAGACACCTAAAGGAGGTTGCTCTGGCACTCTTGTCTCTAGCTGTCTGCAGCTTCCGGGTCATTTGCACCTGAGCACCTCGACCAGGGCTAGCGAATAATGGGTGCTTCGTGCCCAAACAAGCACATGGTACTGGCATTAAGAGACTGTTGTTCATGGTGGAGGAGGGGTTGTGCATGGCCTGCCCTTTATCCCAGTAAGGTCTGTAGCTCAGGGGAGGCCAGCATAGTGGGTAGCCATCACGTGTGTGTGCAGAGGGGAACAGGGCAAGGGGGAGGAACCTTTTGAGACGAGGGCAGAACAAGGTGGTCAGTGAGGAAAGCACTGGAGCTTGCAGGGTAAAGAGCTAATCCCACCTGCTCATTTGCAGTGTCCCAGTTCTTTCTCATCCTCCACAGTATACCAGGGCCCCTCCGCTGGGTTTGCAGAGGGCTGGCAGGTCAAGGATCAGATCGTTTGCCTGTGTGTATTTCTGCCGGTTCTGCACGGAGCACTGTGCTCAGGACAGTGAGTGCCGGGTATGGAACTGATCCCCTTGTGGTTTTGCCAATCACGCTGGCTGTGACTGCACAGCCATTAACAGTTCTTCACTCTAGGTTGCTTGTCCCTCTCTGGCATCCCTGTGTAACCACAGGGCGCGCTGTGCATGGCAGATGTGTAGCTGTCCAAAGGCTGCTGGCGCAGAGTCAGGTGGAAGCGGGTGCTGGGGAAAGGCTGTGATGTGGGGAACCTCGTGCTAAGGGAACGCATCAGATCCGTTCCAGGAAAGAGGGCTGTGAGCTCTTGCCAGGGCATCCAGTTCAAAAGCTAATAAAGTCCTTGTGGGAGTTCACACTGACCCCATGTGAGCCGAAAGGCTCCGTGGCTAATGATACACCAAGTACCTGCTAGGATGGAGTCTTACCTGTTTTGAGCCCATCCCAGGATTGCGATGCCGATCAAACCTATTGCGGAGCTATCAGCCACAGCAGCTGATCCAGACCACGGCAGGGCAAAGGCCTCTTCAGTGCTGCTGCAATCTGCATTGCACTGCTGCTTGCAGCTCTCTGAAGGGTGGAAGTTCTTTTGCCCACCTGTCCGTGCCTGTTCCCTTAGGGGAATTGTCTTCTCCGGTGCTGCTTCGAGCGCCTCCTCTCTCCAGGAGCCTGCCACGCTGCCAGTGGGAGCAGGGAAAGGGGCTGAGGCTGTTCTGACCTTATAGGTCTCACTCCAAGGATCAGCCTGGCTGACTTCCCAGCTGGCAAGAAGATGCTCAACGGCAGCTCAAGCAGCAGTCCTTTGAGAACCGTTTGACCCATTTTCTTCCTGGCACCCAAAGGTTCGGCGGTGGTTTTCCAGCT
The DNA here is from genome assembly GCF_013100865.1 of Trachemys scripta elegans. Taxonomy (NCBI): domain Eukaryota; kingdom Metazoa; phylum Chordata; order Testudines; family Emydidae; genus Trachemys; species Trachemys scripta. The sequence continues at coordinate 10,541,231 of NC_048316.1, forward strand.
GAGGTTTCGCTTGGACCTCGGTCATGTGGCAGGCTTCTTGCCCTCTTCCCTTCCCTTTGACGGTGCCCTTGTTTCTAACTGTTTAGATGTGTCCTGCCTCTAGCCACTATAAGTCTCTGGCACCTTTTCTAAAGAAACTTACGCCAGCTTGCTGGCCGTGTTATGTCACCCTGCATCCAGTGTGCTTGGTCTCTAGCCCCGTTCTCTTTCCTCCGATACACTGCTGTGGGGGTGGGCGAGGGTGCAGGGGAAGTTAGACACGAGGCAGCAGCGAGACAATAATCGATCTTTAAACTGTGGACGGCCAGAATCCCTTGATCTGGATAGTCGGTTACTGCTCGCTGGCAAGCATGAGCTCAAACTGGAGTTAATGACCCCAAGGCAGGGGGAGTGTGAAATATACATGCCCTGACAATTTAACATCTTGGTGTATCAAGAGGTATTTTGGGTACCTGCTGAGCTGTACTGCTGAAGGGATAGAGAGCCCAGAGTGCTTTTAGCCAGATTTTTGGGATCTCTAAAAGGTTTCTAATCAAAACTTTGAAAGGCAAGACAAGCTTCTGGAAAATACTGGAAGCAATTTTATTTTAGCCTTAGAGGCTTTCGTCAAACACGCTGTCATGTTACTTTCACACTTCTGGGTGCCTCGGCAGGTGTGTGCTGCTGCATGTGGCTAGAAATAATCAGTAGAAATAACTTTTTTTTTTTTTTTTAATGGAATTGCACAATGCAGTGAAATCAAACTGTCAGTGACTGACTCACTGGAAGACTCCAAATTAATCTGCCCTGTCCTCCTTGTACCAATCTTGCCTAACTCACTGTAGCTCGTAGGCCCTTTCCATACCCTGGGTGATCCATACAGGGTGTACAGTCGTACTGGGTGAGTGGTTGGGTATTTTTGTGCCGTTAGATCTGGGTGGAAGGCTCTCATCTCTTGTTGCAGCCTGACTGCTTGCAGATGCTTTGACTGTCTTTGGAACTGCAGTCACCAGAGCTAATAAATAAATCACGATGCTGCCTTTTCATAGGGTCATTCTTGAAACGCCCAAGTCGGAATGCCATCTGGGCTGTTCACCACAGTGGGCCAGACCAGGAATTAAGGTGCTTTGCTCCCCTAATCTTCCTGCTGTGTCTCTTCTCAGCTGGACTGTAGATCAGTCAGCAAGGAAGCTTGTGGTTTGTTTTATCAGCCACCAAAGCAGGGCTGTTGCCTGAAGATTCCCAAAGCCTTGCAGGTCTGTGCACACAAATGTGATCATGTGCCTGTACCCAGCCCAGGTGCTCCGTGCTTCTATCGGCCTCGTTTTGGTGGCACACCAGCAGATCCAAGTGCAGGATGCAAACTGGGGCAAGGAAGGACTCTGCCTTATTAGCGTGAAGCTACAAACATGCCGGGATAGTGGGTGGTGAGAAACGGTGGCTGGCTTTGTGCATCAGTCTAAACCTGGCCACCCTCTGACAAACTCTGTCTGTGAACTCTGCTCCTTCTACAGCCTCCGTTCCAAGGCTGAGGGAGGCAGCTGCTTCTCAGCAGGAACAATTGCTTCCGTGTTAGAAGTGGACTGATACACTAACTTCTACAACACTAAATGGCTTTGCCTCCGTTGGGACTGAGCTCGCTGGCTTGGACAGAGAGCCCGGCCTTCAGCTGGGCTAGCGCTTCTGTCCTGTTACCTACCAATGGGGCTGGCTCGGTCTGAGAGGATACTTGGATGGTGCTTTATATTTCCAAGGTGCTTTGCAGACCTTGGCAGGGGAAGAGGGAGCGCGAAGGATTTGCAGCAGGGAAACGCACCCAGCTGCTGCTCCTCTCCTTCCGAAACCTGCTTTGAGCCTTTGCATGTAAATTGACCCCCTTGCGGTTTTTACTTCAACATATTTATATCCCAGCTTTCCCTTGCTATTAACCCTTCCTTCCCCTCCCTGGTACAAGTCTGTGGTGTGCATGAGCTGGGTGTGCCAGATGGATGGGGGAAGGAGGGAAATGTAACCTTTCTTTGTTGCAGTGTTTTGTTTTAACGTGTGCTCTTCTTACTTTAAAGCAAGCTGAAATTGTGTGATGCTAATAATCATGTTAGACGCTGCAGCAGGTATATATGTGGCTGTCATGTAGCGGAATTATTTATGCTCTTATTATAAAAAATGATATTAATACAATAGCTGGTGCCATTGCTCCAGCTTGTTTGACTCTGTCTATGAAATTGGGGAAGGGGGGGGAGGGGTTTGGCTTAATTTGTAAGAGCTGCTTGTGACCAGCATCCAGCGTGCGCACAGCTGGGGTGAAACGTGCAGCTTAACGCTTGAGGCTTTCATAGTAGTAGCGGATGTTCTCCAAAGGGACAGTATTCAGTTCTGAAGTGCACTTTAAATCCACCCCCCTGCCAGTGAGAGGCGGCTCTTCCAGTCCTGCATACTGTCCCATATCAGGCAACGTTTTACTTACCCGATATTTAAAGGTACCTGTACAGTAGAATTGTGGCTGACTGTCTAGTAATTTTAGAATCACTGTAAACACTACTCAAGATACTAGATTATTGTTCATGACACTGAGTTTTAAAATAAACGGCTTCCTGGCCCTGATTATTTCCAACACCCGTTTGACTCCAAAGCCTTTTTTCATCACTTCGCCACTGCTGCTCAAGTGTTTATACATGCACAACATGGAGCAACGCAGTTCAGAGCCTGTTCTTAACCCCCTGGGGAGGCACAGAGAAGAGGTCACAGCTCTCTCCTGCGTTGCTGTGTTTTTAGGGGCTGATGTGGCTGCTGCTTCCTTCACAGTGACTCTGTTCTTCCTTCTCTTCCTTCCCACCTGCCTCTATAAACTGCTTAGGCAAGCGCTCTACTGCTAGGCAGTGCCTAACTCACTGCTCACTATAGCTGAGGGGAAGACGTTACCACTGGACAAGCCACAGCAATGGGTGTAGTAGAAGGGGCAGGATTTTGCATCCACTAAGCTATGCTTGTTGACTTAAAACAGCCAGAGGACCTAACTTTGTTCACAGTTAGTCAAACCAAGAGTCCTTCTTCTGAACTCTCCTCCCCGTTGGTCAGTGCCAGGGGCCTGATGCGCTCTACTCCGATTATCTGGCCGCTCTTGTCCTTCTTGACAGTAAGAGTTCCCATTTCAATATGGCACAAGGGGTATAATTTCCCTCCCTGCTTCCATTGTCTGGGAGACTGGAGACCCTCTGCCTGGGTGAGGTTTAGGACACAGTAAGGCTGTAGAGCCGCATGGTCTACAGGAAGAAAAGGAGGGAAAAATTTAACTCAAACAGTCGCTTAAATCCCAGTCATGGACTCTGAAAGTGCTGAATGACTAAAATCTTCACAATTCTCAAGTGAGAAAGCTCCAACAGCCAGTGAGCTAGACACACTGTTCAGGCACAGAGAGGAGCTGTCCAAAATCAAACCCTTTGCCCCAAAACTTAGCAAGGTGTGGCGGTAGGAGAAAGCAACCTGACCAACCATGTGTGATGACTTGGATTATTTGTTCGCTGCTCTGGCCACTTTGTGCGTGGTGGATACTTCTCTGGGATGGGCGACTTCCACTGACACATCGTCTTGTTTCGTTTCCATCCTGGTCCAGCTGTGTACATCCGTTTCAGCTCCACAGATGGCGCTTGGATCTGGGTGCATGGGTTGGGGGAGTGGGAGTGCAAACATTAAAGGGTAAAGCTAGACTTGAGAAGCACAGCATTTGTTTTAGGCCCTCTGGAATCTAAGCAGAGGAAAGATTTTGGTTAACTGATAAGCTGCTTGCCTCTATTAAAACACATGTCCAGCCTGAGAACGTTACTGTAAGGTTGGCTGATGCCGATCTTGTTTAGCCTGATAGGTGAAACTAGTTGGATAGTTGAGCGTTTGTCCCATACTTGCAGATTGCTTTTAAAAAGAGAGAAAAATTTCAGCTGTTGACTCTGTCCTTTAAAGTGCAGTGATCTTTTAAAAATTAACCTGCTTGTTCTAGACAAATTTGTCTTGTTGCTGTATTGTCACGATCACCGCATTATCCATGAAAGAGAATGACATGTGCTTCATTTGTTTCAAAATGCTATGTAGCATAAATCACCATAAATCTGAGCACAGGGTCGGGGAATTCTGGTGGTTACTCCCTCTTCTGCTTCCTGTATGACCTTGGGCAAGTTACTTCACTTTTCTGTGTTCCCATCTATAGTGGGAGTAACACTTTACCTCCACAGAGATGTTGAGACTAGATTAGTTAGATGTTTCAGCGTTCTGAGGTCCTCTGCAAGCAGGCACTACAAAAACGTAAAGTATTTCTCTAACAAGTTGATGCTCCGTCAGTGTAACTACAGGGCTACATCACTTTGCTCTGAAGTCACTTCCTTAACATCGGAGAGTCCCTAGACTTCTGACATTTCTAAGTAATGGGCCTGAAGTGTGCAAATAGATTGCTCTGATGTCCCGTCATTGCACTGTCTCTCCCATTACTCTTCATTGTATTGGCCGTTTGCTTCTCACCGCCCCTTGCTTTCCTCTCCTGTAGTTTAACTGTTTTACAAATCCTGCAACAGAACGTGGGGCTATCTTGTTTAAAATTTGAATAAAGCAGGTTTTTCCTGTGACATCTTTCAAAAATACAATTTAAAAAAGCCACCAGAAACTAGGGTCTTGTCTACACTGGCAATTTACAGCGCTGCAACTTTCTCGCTCAGGGGTGTGACACACACACCCCCACCCTGAGCGCAGCAAGTTTCAGCGCTGTTAAGTGGCAGTGTAGACAGTGCACCAGCGCTGGGAGCTACGCCCCTCGTGGAGGTGGGGTTTTTTTTAGAGCGCTGGGAGAGCTCTCTCCCAGCACTCTGCCACAGACACACAAGCCACATTAAAGCTCTGCCGCGGTAGTGCTTTAGCGTTGCCAGTGTAGACTAGCCCTAAGCGTGTGCCTGCCCCATAATTCTGATATTGGAGCCTGCGTAAGCATCGCTTTTTGTAGTGTCATGAGAACAGAACTCTGTGTGCTCCATAGTCGACTCTGTGTGTCTGATGCTGTGTAGATCACCTGAGCTAGGCGTACATATCCAGGGACTCTGATGACCATGGTTGCTTCAGAATTGCCAGGAGGAATGGAAGAGGGCGGAAATGGGAGTTACTTTTGATAGATGGTTGGTTAGGTTGATTAGAGGGCTATGAACCCAATGTAAAGGTAGGTGGTAGAATTGTGACCTGTAATGCAGTTCTGCTAACTGCATATTTATTTGTATGGAGTAATCCTGTGGGTATAATGCTGGGAAAATTGTCTTGTGTTGCCCTATTTAAAAAAACCAAAACGCATCCCTGTGGCATGGTTGTCCCAGCTATGGAAGAGAACCCTGTTATATAGTTGTGAGAGCTTTATTTTACAATATCTGACACTGGCATTTTTGGTATGTACGTCTTTAAATCTACATCTCCTCTTATGTTTTTAGGCCTGGAGCACTGTCCTCTAGCCCCCTCCTGAGACTTGGTTGGAAGCTTTCTGAAATGGTCCAGGGAACCAGACATGGGTGATGCGGGGAACCAGCTGGGGAGGGGCTAGTCCCCAGTCCTGTCCCTACCACCCGACGCTCTGCGCCCAGAGCATGGGGAGGGTGGGCGGCATGGCCCCGGCCCCAGAGCACCAAGAGGGCAGCCGCAGCCCAGGAGGGCGGGTGGCACGTGGCCGAACACCTCCGTTCACCCAGGCCTGGAGCGACGGGGGGGTGGGTGGCATGCAACTGAACCCCCTCTCTTCTCTTCCCCCCCCCCCCCGAGCAACACTGAGCAGAAGCAGGAGGGGGGAGCCTGGAGGCAGAGCATGGGCAGCACCACACCTGGCTGTTTTGGGGAGGCACAGCCTCCCCCAGCCTATGGTACTCGCCGCCCATGAAACCAGGTGGCCAGGACCCAGGCAGTGTGAGTACCACTGAAAATCAGCTCGCGTGCCACCTTCGGCACCCGTGCCATAGGTTGCCTATCCCTGTCATAAAGCATTCTAGTTATCAACATCTGGTCAGATTCTTAGCTGATCATTAAACCAGTGGAGTTGCACCAATGAACACCAGCGGAGAATCTGGCCCACTAACTGCTTTGAGCCCCAGGCCTCAATGTAAATTGATGGAATCCCCTGAGTATTATTCCACTGGAGTCTAAACATCACCTTCTTTTAGATCTTCAGTTCGGACGCTGAGAAACTTAGGTATTGATAGATATGTGATAATGGATCAGTAGACACACCAAAAATGTGTAACCCCCTGTCAGTGTCCTGGAACCAAGAAAAATACAAGCTCCCTTGCTCATCAGCAAGAGTTAACCCCTATAGTCCTAGACTTGTGAGTATTCTGCATTGGCCTAAATAAATCACTTAGTCACATTGCTGCTGCATTTAACTGCAGCAAAAAGCAATACTTGGAAATACAGGAGGAGCAAACTGGCAGCTCTCAAATTTAACCTCCTATGAATGCTGTGATTCATGCTGGAAGTCATGGGAGAGAGCCGATGGTGATGGGACACTGCTGAAGCGGGCAACAATGTTGCTTTACCATGAGATCCTTTCCTATAGCGTAAGACTGTAGCCACGTGAGTCAGTTGCACCTGTTTAACTGAAGATGCGATTTTTAAACTGGTTTACTTAAAACAGGGGTTCTCAAACTTTTATACTGGCGACCCCTTTCACATAGCAAGCCTCTGAGTGCGACCTCGCTTACAAATTAAAAACACATTTTATATATTTGACACCATTATAAATGCTGGAGGAAAAGTGGGGTTTGGGGTGGAGGCTGACAGCTCGCGACCCCCCATGTAATAACCTCGTGACCCCCTGAGGGGTCCCGACCCCCAGTTTGAGAACCCCTGACTTAAAACCAGTGAAAACTCCTGCGGTGGACACTTACTTCAGTTTAGCCTAAATCAGTTAGGAACTGATTCAAGTGACACCAAAATAAACCACTCAAACTGAAGTAAGGGTCCACACTGGTTGTAAGTAAACCAGTTTAAAATCGCCCCTTTAGTTTAACAGGTGCAACTGACTCATGGAAACAAGGCCTAACATCTTAGCTTGTTGTGAACTCCTTTAACTGGTTTGTAGCCTGCCTAGAGGTAGGTGGACATGGTGATTTTCTCAGTATTGCTGGAATAGAACGTCTGTGGGGTTCACATTGGCATCACTTGATGCCAACTCCTGATTAATTTGGTGCTATGTTCCCTGTGTAGATTGACTAGGCATTCACGTAATGCTGGCATCCCCACCAAGCATACCGACCCATACTGAGCTGCACTGCTGAGTGGAGATTTGTCGCTTTGCACTCTTGGTGCATCTGTCAGTGAGCAGTTGATGCTGGAATTTATCCCTTGCTGAATATCTGTCATGCATGTCATTTACAGGTTTCTTTCCGGGGATTCGGTCGCTCTGTTCCCCAATGGCTCTGGGATTGGCTTCCCTTGTTCCGCTGCCTCGCCGTCTGTTTTTATCCCAACGCCCCCCAGCATCCTCCAGCTGACGAACCAGCAGTTCTTCAGATCCCCACGCAGGGCTTCCTCTTCCTCGCTCCCTGGACGTCTGAACAGGGCCCTCTCGCTGGGCACCATCCCTTCCCTAGCCAGGACAGGTAAGGCGCGCACCACACTTCTACACCTGATGGAAATGAAAGTATAGCTGTGTTCACACTCAGGTGGGAGTCGGTCATGGAATCCCGCCCATTGTAATATGACTGGCCTATTGCCGAATAGACTAGTAAGTCTAGTTAGAAGTCATTGTCGTGCACCTTATGATGTTGCTTGTAAAAGTGCAAACTGAATGATGGAGATATCCTATCTCCTAGAACTGGAAGGGACCTTGAAAGGTCATGGAGTCCAGCCCCCTGCCTTCACTAGCAGGACCAAGTACTGATTTTGCCCCAGATCCCTAAGTGGCCCCCTCAAGGATTGAATTCTCAACCCTGGGTTTAGCAGGCTAGTGCTCAAACCACTGAGCTATCCCTCCCCCCAAATGCTGATGAATGCTGGTTATTCGGAATAAATAAGTGCACGCTGGTGGGCAGTGACGAATTGGGCATACACACTCTCTCCTTGCAGGTCTTACATTAGGTATCTTGTAGATTCTATAGGCACAGCATTTATAGTATAGTACTTGCTTCTAAGATGGTCAGCCTGCCGGTTCGGTATAACCGATTCTTCAAAGGCAACAGAGAGCCTGTAAGCTAGCGCTCGTGCACATAAGCTAATTCTTAATGCCCGTGTGGCAGCTATTGATAAAGGTTACGTGTAAATGCTTTCCATTGATCCTTGGATGGTTGCAGTCCCTGTAGTGCAGAAGAGTACCATACAATGCTCTGCCATGGCTGTTGCTCAAGCAGTTGATTTTAATACTAGACAACGAACTTCGGTATCATCACCACCTAGATAGAGCAAAGAAGCTCTTAGCTTGGTAGATGAGTAGCTGTGGATGGAGTTCATGGAGGTAGGAAGCAGGAATAAAGACCACTGCCCCCACTGACTGACCAGCTTAATGTTTCTAGTTAGAGGTTCTCTTTGTGTTTTCCAGAGAGTTCCATTCCCCAGCAGTGGACTAGATTGAAAGTTATTAGTTCTCAGGATCTGTAATCACAAAAATCATGTGAGGAGAGGATCAGTCACTCAGATTTGTATTTCAAGTGTGTCACTATGTCTCCTTTAGGGCCTTTCAACCCAAAACTCTCCATGGCTGCAGGCACAGGGCTTGCTTTGCCCACTGCTGAAACAAAAGGCAGCGGTCGGAATATCTCAGCCCCACAGCACGGCTATCCCAGTATCAGGGATACCTCCCTGCGTGGTCCACTCCAGGAGTGCCCAGTCAGGACTCAGAACTGCCATCGCCTGTCTCTTGGTAGGGACCCTGTTTCCACTGCCTTCTGACCAGGGGTTTTAAGGCTCCACAGCCCCTTGCCTTTCACTGTAATACCCCCAGCAAGCCAGACTGCCTAGTGGCCAGCGCGGATGCCTTGCTTTCTCTCCAAGGGCGATGACAGGTGTGATTTACCAGTTGTATAAATTGCTGTTCTAAGCAAGCACATTTATTCCTAAAGCAAAAATCACTGAGAAAACATCATAAAAACAATAAACGCATTTAAACATACCAGGAGTCACCCATCAGTCTTATGGGGCCCTAGTAGGTCCAAGTCCCAGCAATTGCAGAAGAGTTGGGAAGACCCTCCCTTGGACAGAAGATCCTGCCTTATAGTCAGTGTCTCCAGTAGCAAAGGCCGGGATGGCAGAGTCAACCTTTCTGGGATTTGAACCTGTGGACTCAGGGAATTGTGTTTGTTGCAGATCTGATCCTTAGACCATTGAACCATCCCTCCAAAGGGTGTTTGAGGTAAGCGGCAGAGAGCAACGTTCACTTGTTACCCGCCGTCAGATTGAGCCTGTCTTTGAAAAGTGACTTTTGCTTAACAATCTCCTGTTTTTTTAAACCTCCAGCTTTCCCTGACTCAGGGCTCATCTACACGAGAGATTCTGTAGCGGCCCAGCTGCCCCATGGGTTCTCCCGTCGGCCTGGGTAATCCACCTCCCCGAGAGGCAGTAGCTAGGTCAATGGGAGCATTCTCCCATCCAACTACTGCTGTCTACACTGGGGGTTAGGTCCGTATAGCTATGTTGCTTAGGGGTGTGGATTTTTCACACCCTTGAGTGATGTAGCTATACCAACCCAATTTCCTCGTGTAGACCAGGTCTGAGTTTTGCTCGCCCTTTCAGACCTTCAAGTATTTAGAAGATCTCACTGGACTCTAGACTGCTCATGTATCCGTTCAGAATTCCTCAGGATGGATCTCCGTGAAATGTAAGGTGGTAAACCAAGAAGTAACCAGCTTGTTAACTTCTCTCTCCCCTAACGCAGAGTGCTCTGATAGAAGCACTGCCTCAAGACGTCTGGATGGGCTAGATCTTCTCCTCAAAGCTTCTGGTCTCCAATTCCTAATAAAGGGGCATCCGGGTCTCTTAGGGCAGCTTAGAAAAGTTTACCCTCCACACTTGTGAAGAGAGGGAAAGATCAATCATTGAGACTTTTCTTCGGGAGATGGATGGCAATCAATGTAGCATGGGTCCTTGCCCTCGGTGGGAGCGCTGTTCCAACTCAGCTGTTGTGGGAGATCAAATTGCCTTTGTTTGAGGGTGGGGTGGGAGCAAATATTTCACCCACAGGAGGTTGTACGATGCGTTAGAAGTATTTTTTTGGTGAGGGGAGGGAGGTAGGAAGCTTAATAAAAGTCAGAGCCTTAGAGTGGGGCATTCCCATCCTCCTTAGCAGCAGAAGCGTAAAACACACTGCTCAAATCTGTCGTCTGGACCAGTGTGCTGTAACTGGAGCCAGAAGGGTCTGGGGAGAACTTACAGCCATCAGCAGGGTCTTGTATTCCATACCCCGGTCCCAGACCCGCTCTGGTAGTAGTTCTGAGTGTCTCTGAGGTCTTTTAAACACCCTAACAAGTGCCCCAGCCTGTGGTCTCCATTTCAGTGTTGAGATCCGGGTCTGTCTCAATTTAAATGTGTGCTTCCCACACACCCATTCTTTTTCTGGGGTTGTTGGTGTTTGTTTGTTTGTTTGTTTGTTTTTTAGGAATGTGTTTGGCCGAGGCAGGTGAAAAGAGCTGTTGAGTTTAAATAATAATAATTACAGTTTAAATCTCTTCACGTGGGGGAGAACCAGGCTGCAAAGCTGCGCCGTTTTTTGGTTTGTTTGTTTTTTTTAATGTGAATTCAGTGCCAGTCAAAGGTACAAACTTGTTGTCTCTGGAGCTTGAAGACATCTAAAATAAGTGCAACCCAGGCAGCAATGATGCAAACTTCCCCTGCACGCTGCCCATCCAGTGTGCTCAACCTTCACCTCTTGTGGTATCGTCTAAGAGTGAAAGAGTTCAGTTCTTGGGCCAATGACGGGGGGGGGGGGGGGCGTGAGCTAATTACGATCGTGGTTGTGGAAAGAAGTGTAGAGCTGTCTTTGTCTTAAAATAACTGAACAAAAAGGGCCTGAGTCACTTAGGGCATGTCTATACTACCTGCCGGATCGGCGGCCAGCGATCGATCCAGCAGGGATCAATTTATCGCGTCTAGTCTCATTATTCACGTAAATGAAGCTGCGTAACTTAGATCGATTTCCACCCCCCATCCCTCCAGTGTAGACCAGGGCTAAATTAGCTTATCCTAATCCGAGACTGAGGGCTTGTCTACGTGACCGTTACTGCACGGCCAGGTGGGGGTGAATCTGCAGTGCACCAGCTTGCTGAGCGGTAACTCGCTGTGTAAACTAGCCCTGATTTTCCTGTTTCTCACTGGCGTACATCTGCTTGCGGGTAAGGCTGGTTTTTCTCACTACAAACTGGTGGGGCAGAGGATTGGCCCATCATTTAAGTCTGGTTTTATTGTGCACAAACACAGCCGTAGCCACAACCCTGCAATCCCCGAGTCTCCCGGCTTTGTACCGCTTGGCTGGTTGGGCCTCTGACAAGGGTCTGTGCAATGCAGGGAAGATTTATAAGGCTGCTGAAAGATTCTCTCTTACCAGTGCATTAAACCTCGGCTTAAATTGTTCTTGAAACCAGCAGGGACACGCCGCTCTCCATCCAAGGAAAGCTCTGCCGCGCCCTGTCAGTGAGTGATTATCAAGTGTCAGAGGCCAAGCCACTGATGGGTTCTAGAATAACACCACAGTGGTAAGAGCAGCCGAGCCGCTTTTGTTCAGTTTGGCTCATGCTACCAGCAGCTCTCCTGGATCTATCAGGAGCAGTTGAAAGAACAGCCGTGCAAAACCTTTCAGCAGGACGGTGGCTTTTTGGCACAGCATCCTTCTTCCTAGTGCTTTACAACTGGGGACAGCAGGTGCAAATCTGCCATGCAGCTCTGATTCCTTCTGCCACACCCACACCCACCCACCCTTGTGTGGTCCATACTTTGGCATGGCTTTGCAGCTCCAGGTTGAGGCACAGGGGCTGAGCAGTGCATGGAAGCTTGCTCTGTCTGCCCTGCATCTCTTTGGCGCATAACAGGGCTTTCAGTCTCCAAACCCCTTTGGCACCTCTAACAATATTTATTTAAATAGCTTTGTCCCAAAGGACAATGTAAGGCCTGAGGTTTTGGGTATAACGCTTGGCTCTCCTGGTTCTAGTTGCTTTAGCTGATCTTTACCTTAGGTTCCTCGCTGCACATCCAGAGACGCAGATGGAAATTTGTGTGATTCTGTCACTAGAATGTGAATCTAGAGAGAGAGAGTTGCGTGCTCAGTTGTGCAGGAGAAGGTGGAATCTTTTCTCTACCTTCCATCCTTTAAAATAGTGACAAGCAAATGCATGGCAGGAAATGTGAACCTAATGCCCCTTGGCTCCCTGGTGAGGGAGCCACATGCAAGCGACTGCTGGGAGCTGGTATTGCTACTTTCTAAAATAGCACTGAGCCAGCAACACATTTAAGGTGCTGCGGGGGTCCAGATCCAAAAGTCCGTGCCAAATCAGGGGACTCTCCAAGCACAGGGCTTAGAACCTAAAGATCCTGGCTCGGTTTGTCTTTTGCAATCATAGAGAACTGGAAGGATCTCTTGAGCAGAGGTGGGATCCTGAAAGTAATGAGCCCCAAAATAAAGTCCTGTAAGTTACTGGCAAATGGTGCTGTGCAGCAAAGAGTGGTGTCAGTTAAGCCACAAGTCTCCTTGCCAGCTTTTCTTTTTCCTCTTCCTGCTGCCTTCTCAGACCCTCTCCCCAGCTCCTCGTCAGGCCAGCAGCTTCGTGTTCATTTAAGATAGAGGAACTCAAACAAGGATAAAGATCCTCTTGGGAAGCACCAAAGGTCCCAATTTGTCCATAGCTGTAGAGCAAAGGAGCATGCTGAGTGCCGCACCTGCAGAGGCTGTCTGGGGAACGGGGGGGGGGGGGGGGGGGGCACAAGTTCTCCTCTCTCACTGCTGTGGGACTCTCAGCCTGCCTCCTACCCAGAACTTTTTTGAAGTTTGCTGGCTGCCTCTGTTCCCCTGCAGCTAGGCAGAGAAGGGATCCCTCAGGGAGGACTTGTGCACTCTAAGCACACAGATTTGCCTTTGCACTTCTCAGGCATTCAGTTGGTGCTGGCTCCCTCTACAGCATTGAACATTTCCAGCTCAGGCAGGAGAACTGAACCATAAAAGGCAGGGGATGCAACTCAGAAATAGTTACTTAGCAGCCTTGGTCACCAGAAACGCTCTGACACAATGCAGCCATTGCTCAGACTCTCTGGGAAGCTGAGACATATGGTGTAGTAATAATACCGTATGTTTCTTTCTCTCTCTGATCCCAAATAGTTTAACCCTAGTTTTGCCAGTCAATGAAATGCAGCCACTTCTAGGGGGAAAGGTGACGGTTGTTCAACGCCACATTGCACAGCAGGGCAGGGAATGGGAAGGGGGAACATTGAATTGAAACTGGAGGGCTCTTCACTTGGCAGAGGGCAGGACCCTGGGGTGACACTCTATAGGGTCTTTGTCACAGAGTGTGGGGGAGACAGGGCCCTGCACCCCCAACTTCCTGTGAATCACTGTGAATCACTGTGATTCTCAGCCAGCTAGTAGAACAGAAGGTTTATGAGACGACAGGAACACAGTCCAAAACAGAGCGTGTAGTTATAGAAAACAGGACCCCCTCAGTCAGGTCCATCTTGGGACCTGAGGCCAGACCCCGGTTCTGGGCCTCCCTCTCTTTCCCCAGCCAGCTCCAAACTGAAACCCTCTCCAGCCGTCTCACCCAGCCACACACCGCAGCTCCTCCTCCCGCATTTGTCCAGTTTCCTGGGCAGAAGGTGTCACCTGGCCCCAACCCACTCCTGGGCTCAGGTTACGTGCTCAGGTATCCTCCCTCAAGAGAAGTCGCACCCTGATATCCCACCACCATCCAGCACCAAAGCAGACAGTACCAGTAAAACTCCCACACAACATTCCCGGGTCAATACTCCCCACTCCATCACAGTCTTAAATGGACTTTTCGTCTGAGCCTTATCTTGTGGGCAGGGCAGACCCACCGGGCGGGGGGTAAGTGGGGCAATTTGCCCCGGACCCCGCAGGGGCCCCGTGAGCCGTGGTCTGGTGGCGGTCCAGGTCTTCGGCAGTGGAGGGCCTTTCAGTCGCTCCAGGTCTTCGGCAGCGGGGGGCCCTTCAGTGCTGCCGAAGACGCAGAGCGACTGAAGGGCCGCCGAAATGCCGCTGAAGACCCGGACTGCCGCCGGGTGAGTACAAGCGCCGCAGCTCCCCCATTTTGCCCCAGGTCCCCTGAATCCTCTGGGCGGCCCTGGGGCGGGGTGCTATGGGAACCAGTCATGAGGGGCTTTAACAAGGATTTAAGGGAAGGGAAGAAAGGAGGCGCCGAGAGGAAGCAACAAATGGGGCCAGGATCATGCTGACTATGGAACTAGAGCTAGAAGTGGCTTAGCCCTGGTCCATGTAGCTTTCCTTTGGGGTCCTCTGCATGGGCAATGCGCCAGTGGTCCCCGAATGCCGCCCGGCCGCCTGGGTCCACGTAAGTTAGTTGAGTTTGTCTTCAGCAGCATGCCCTCTGGTCGCCCTCGGTGGGGGGAAAGCCAGCTCTGTAGAAAGAGAGGTGGACTGGATGACTGAACGCTCAAACCCCTGTGCACGTCAGGCCTGTGTCCCCTTAGCCACAGTGAGACAGCTTGGGGCTATGAAGTGCCCCTTCTAGCAGAGCACACAACAGTCCTGGGAGGAAGCTGCTGGAGCGGGTACGTTTACCCTCTACTACAGCCTCCCCTTGTCACCTGTGTTAGTGAGGCTGGACAATACAGGTGCTTTTCTTGGTGCTTGCTACAGTATTTAGCACCTGTGCTGAGTTTCTTTGGTTTGCTTTTTAGATTCTGGCTACTTGTTCAGTGGAAGCCGCCCGGCGTCCCAGGGATCTCAGTCCAAGGAGTCGCCTGCATCAGGTAAGGGCGAGAACTTGCAGTGCCGAGGCTCCCAGGGATTGAAATGATTTGCTAAAACATACGGTAGAAGGTTAACCCTATTTCTTCCCCATCTCTTCCCTCCTGCCAACTTTCCAATGAAAGGTCAGAGTAATCGTTAGTAAGATTGCAGTAGTGCCTGGTAGCCTGAACTGAGACTCAGACCCTCATCACGCTGTACTTCCACACAGCAAGGCAATCCCTGCCCGGAAAAGCTTACAATTAAGTAGACAAGACAGACCTAGGATGGGTTACTTCCCCATTCTGTAGATCAGGTCTGGAGCGGTTATGTGGCTTACCCAATGGGCTACAGCAACTGCAGTAGAATCAAGAACTGAACCCAAATCTCCAGTGTCCAGTGCAGTGCATTAAACACAAGACCAGCCTTCCTTGGATTTGGACATTAACATGACATGACATTAACATGATGCCTGTTGAGTGGGTGAGGGTCAGAGTGACTTCCAAACACGATTATTTTTCCAGATCATACAGCTCCAAAGGTCTCTGCAGTGCAACTCCACTGCTAAAGTCCTTCCCCGTTCCCTCACCCACCAAAGTCAGGACCACGGTTTGCTAGTGTAGTGATGCATCAGCAGTGCTACAGCTACGAGCTACAGCTTCATCGCCCTTTTAAAACCTTATTGCAAATGGTTTCCTAACAGGTATCCAATTGGAATAAAAAATGGGGTGGAAAATCTAGAATTACACACCCACACCCACATCCACACACACCCCCTACCTTTTAAAGTCTAAATTTAGTGCCAGAGAGAGCCCTGCAGGCTCTAGGCAGCTGCCCGGGGAGCAGCAGTGCAAGTAGGTTGTATTTCAGCCCTGATCTGGTGGGCAACACCTCAAAGCTAAGAGGGAAACTTACTCTCCATGCCCGTTCAGTCCTTGGCCTCTTCACAGAGACTGGCCAGTTGTAATGGTTTTGGTTGCCCACTGGGGTGTGGTCTGAGACTTCTGCTCTTGCTTGGGATGTTACACGCACCACTGGACCTTGAATTGGCTTAGTCACTCCGTGGCAGTAAAGCATGCTGCCATGTAAGAGATCAGGTTCTCCATTTCGTGGGCCAACTGGGACGGGGAATGCTGCAGAAGTAGCACCATCCACCCTTGAGGCAGAGAAGAACAGGAAGAGGGAGCATGTGTGGGCTGGAGGGCTTTAGCCCTGCAACAAGTGTATACAGTTATGGTTACCTGGCTTTGGAGAGAGGTGAATGTTATGTACGGCCACTGGGGATGAGTCCGGCATGGGAAGAGGAGGAAGAACTGAAGAGTAAAGGGTAAAAGCTACTGTGGGTATCCCCAGGCTTCACTTTCTTTTGTTAGCTGCAAAAATATTGGAAAACGTTTAAAAGTTGAGATCACTCTGAATAATTTCAAGCTTTCCATCTGCAACTCTTTTCCTCTTTATTTAGTTTTTTTTCCTGTCCAAGGAACTGATTATCAAACTCCTTTGCTGTGCCTGTTTGCTGCCACATCATACCGGTGACCTCTCTGTTGCACTTCTGACCCCAGACAGAACTTCTGTCCCCGTCTGGATCCCTTGCCTCTGCATCCAGTTTGTACTGCCCGTGTTTTAACAAGCAAAACGCAGCTGCAGTCTGGGTTAATTCCTTGCCCACCCCCCACTTTCCTGGTGTACTCATCAAACAAACAGTCTCAAAGTACCTGCCAAAATCACTCCTTTAACAATAAGCTGCATGCAAAATATAAACTCCACTGAATGAGCCCTGCGACCAGACCGAAAGGGGCTGTCAGGCCATTACAAACTTACCTTTTCTCCCCTGTTCTAAGTGTTCTTCTCCCCTCCCCTCCAAAGTTACCCCCTTGTGATGCACCAGCATGAACCATGATGTGACATCACGGTTACAGTACCAGAAATCCCAGCTGAGTCTACTCCATTGAGTTCCATGATAGATGCTGGGGTGATGGTGCAGTAGAAGTAGCTGATCTATGGCTTGGGGAACCTTAAAGGATGGAAAGGGTAAGAGTCTAGTAGTGTTTGTGCTGAATTGCCCCTATTAGCCTGGTTGGTGGCGTGGGCAGACACGACGCTGGAAGAATCACATGGTTTTTTGCATGTATTCTCCAAAGCAGCTGGGAATGGGGGAGGTAAACCTGGAAAGTTCCCTGGAGTGGAGCAAGTAACCCACCCTGCTGTGGGTCTGGTTGGTTGAAGCCTGCCTGGCAGCCTGCTTCAGGACCTATTAAGAATGGGGGTATTTGAGTGCGTTGAACCTGGGCTGCGTGAGGTGAAAAGTTCAGTGAAAGGAGAGTTGACCTTCTAACCTGTTCTGTTAGGCAACAGTAAATGTAAACCATCTCCGTGTAAATGGAGCGAAGTCTTGTGCCTTTTCTAACTACAGAAGTTGCACAGATCTAACACATCATTTTATACATCAACTTAATTAAATTGCTGCAACTCTTGTGTATAGACAGAGCCTTAATGGAGTTAACTGAGGACTACTATGATATGACC
Source organism: Trachemys scripta elegans (assembly GCF_013100865.1). Lineage (NCBI taxonomy): Eukaryota > Metazoa > Chordata > Testudines > Emydidae > Trachemys > Trachemys scripta. The sequence goes on from NC_048316.1 coordinate 10,558,644, forward strand.
TTGTTTTCCCAAGTTCCTTTGCAAAGATAGAAGTTTTTGGCTCTGCCGAGAATTACTTTTGAATTCCCCCCGCCCTGAACTTACAATGTGTGTACTCAGAGTAAAGAATGGTGGTATAGGAGGTGCTCCTGTCACTCATAGCATGGCAAGGACTTTTTGAAATGAATAGGGACACATACACACCCTCCTCTCGCAGACTGGTTGGAGAACACACCTACCACATTTCCCAACCTAAATCCTCTCTCTCTGCCCCGGCGCGTCTCCATTTCAGAGTACTACTCCCTGCTGTCTGGAAGCTGCGCCCCATCCCCCATCCCATCTCCAGCACCTTCAGTGGCTGGGTCCCTCACCTCCAGCTCAGGCTCCTTGCGTTACCGCCGGCCCCTCATCAGTCCTGCACGCCTGAACCTGAAAGGGCAGAAGCTGCTGCTTTTTCCATCCCAGAGCGATGCCCTGCACACGCCGACCAGCTTGGATGAGCCCACCCACCCTGACAGCAACGTCTTCGCTGCTGAGCTGACCCCGTTCCCGAAAAAGAACCTCAACGAGCGGGGAATGCATGGTACGTTCCTGATCTCTTCCCCAGAGTCCAGTCCGGTCACAGTCGGTCAGCTTGCAAACTAAGCAGTTGGCAAAGGGAGGGGAGCCCATCAAGGAAAACCCAAGTGGTGCTGATGATTGAGTAGCTGAGTCCATATTGGATCCAATGGCCCTTTGTGTCATTAGGGGGCCACTGTACTGCTCAAGGCCCTGTCCTTCAGATTAGAGGTGAAACCAAGATCTTCTCCACTTGTCATTTAAGATCCCATTATTATTATTTATTTTTTATTATTTGGATTATCATGGATGCTTTCACATGATTACGGGTGTTAGCCCAATTGTCCTGACCACATTCTAGCTTGGATAATTATGTTCTGACTTCCAAAATTCATCCAGCCATTGCAGTTGTGCTAGGATTGTTTTTCACACTAATGATTTATGCCAAAGAGCTCCTGGATTTGGTTTTTGTCTTCGCTTCCAGTCCTAATCTCTTGTGCAGCGTTGCTCTGCAATGTTTCACCATCCACTTCTGGTGACAGGTTTATCATTTCCATTACATCTGTTTTTTTTCTCATGGTGCCTTCTCTCCTCTCCTCTAACAGATATGAGGTCAGTCGTGGAAAGAGGGAGTATTTGCAGTAATAATTCCATCAAAAAAGAGGATAATTCGTCACATTCATCCACCTGTGTGGTGGACACAACCACCAAAGGAGAAGACCTAGCAAGCTGGAGAGGTGGGTGGCAGGCTGTGTGTGTGTGTGTGTGTGTGTGTATACGAACTGTTGGCAATAATCAAACAAAAATCATCAGAGACCAGTGAAGGCAGCAGATCTCCTCTGGGCCTTCACTACAAGGGTCTCCGTATTCCCCAGGCCGTCTGAGAAACACTAGCACTACAGTGTTCTCCTGGGTCAGGAAACAGTGGGTGAGATTAGAAAGGAATGGGAAAGAATTGAATGGAGAAGTGCATTAGAGTCTTTCCTGCCTGGATTGTGGCTGGAAACATGGTTCACCAACTTCTGAGCCGAATAAAAAATGTTGGGCATGGGAAGGGAGACTTCTGTGTTTGTTGTTTCATCAAGTTCCTTAACGGCTTTTTCTGGCATTTTTTCCCCCCCCCCTCTCCCCTCCTTGCCCCTGCAAAGGTCATTTTGGTAACTCCGTTATCCGAGGTCTCCTTGCCATGAGCCTGACAGCCAATGCGATCTTCACCTCAGCCTACCTCTACCAGAGCCTGCGCTGACCTGCACCGCCTCGGCTCTCTCTGGCACCACCTACTTCCCAAGAGACTCTGACACAAGAACAATTCAACCACAGCTTTGGTGTCTTATGGCCGTGCCACAGGTGCATGCTGCTTATCAACCACTGCCTGCCAGGCTGCAGTGACACAGAACCAGACAGCTGCTGTTGCCACCTCTGAGCAGAACGTATCAAAGGGCTGTTGTGATGCTGGAGGTGGCCAGTGGGACTCTTTGCAATACCCAGCTCAAGGTCAGCTAATGTCCCTTGCACCTTCTTTCTAAAGAATCGGTCTGTGGCATGAACTGGAGAAGATGTAAATGACCTGGTTGGCTTTGTCTCATCCCATCTTTCCCACCTATTAACCAACCTCAGATGGACAGTGGTGATGGAATAAGAAGAATTCGAACAAATAAGTTGGAGACAAGAGGCGGGACCTGGGCTTCGATTATTGAAATGGTTTCCCCAGCCTGGTTTTCTTGTTGGCACCTATTCTCCCTCCCTCTCACTCTCCCTGGTTCATTCTATATGAATGGTTTTATGTCCGCCTTAAGGTTTCCAGAACCCATGGGGGGACCTAAGCTGCTCCGTGATTCTCTTGCATAATGGGGTGTTTGTGGGGGGGGGGGGGGAGTTGTAATCCATCCAGTCTGCTGTCTGAGGTCTCTCTAGCCAGTTGCCTTCCTGCAATTCTGGCTCCTGGTAACAGTTCATGTCCATTGCTCAAACCAGTACAACTGCTGTAGGGTTGGGCTCATCTGCATCGGAAAAGCAAACCCATGTTTTTCGCCTTGCCAGGAGGCGCCAATACTACTGTCATAAGATGTGCCCTGATGCGCTTGCATCGTGCCTCGGGCTCCAGGCTGCAGTTCTGACTGCTGGTGTGTTTGCTGACATCGGGAGCTGCACAGCTTGTTCTTACGGTAAACCACATAAACATACTGTTTTGGAAACTGTGGGAAGAGCGCTCCTCCAACAGGGAGGAGTCTGATAACATGCCCCATTCTAGAGGCCTGGGTCCTCATGGTTGGCAGAGGCCTGTATCATTCACTATTTAAGGCACTTTAGCCAAGAAGGCAATACAAGTGTGTCTCAGCTAGAGGTGCACCAGACCAGCTAAGCATCCAGGATGTCCCTTAAAATCCATGGTGGTCGCCCAAGACTTTCAAAAATAGTTTCTAATTTTGAGTCTCAATTTTTTGGGTGTCCAATTTGAGATGCCTTAAAGGAGCCAGGTAATTTTTTTTCCCCAGAGGGTGAGTGTTTAGCATCCTTGGAAATCGGGTCCTTTTTAAGGTGTCAAGTTGGGCACCCAAAATCACTAAGCATGTCTGAAAATTTTGGCCTGAGTGTCCAAATTCCTACATCCCAACCCCATGGCTCAAAGGAGACCTGGCTAACACTAAGGACGAGGCCTCTGATAGGACTCCGCCCAGAACCTTCCTGTTGTCCTGGTCCTGTTCCTCTTTTGGTCTTGAATCCTCTTACCTCTCCCCATCTTCTGTTCTGGAACTACTGAATTGCGCTTGCCACGTTTCTTCCCCACTGCATGCCTGGCTACTGTCTGCTTTGGGCATTCCTCCACCTCCTCCACACCCAACCACCGTGGTAGTCTGCTGGCAATAAGAGACTTCCCCATTAATCTGAAAATCTCACCTCATTGTGGGTATCAGGTGCTTTAAGAAACTGCTTTTCCTTTATGTCGCTTATTGAGCCCTCCTGCCCTCTCCTAGACAAACAAAGCGATAACCTAACACACTAATCAATATGCTGCCTGTCCAGGTGGGTGGCCTTTATTGCTGGTGACTCGAGCTGTGGAAAATCAAGTCTTGCTCTCCCTGTGTCGATGGCACCTATTCTTGCATTATCTTAGCAACCCTCTTCCAGCCCCTATTGATCGGCGAAGCCCTCTCTCTCGTTACATGCAGGAGACTGACTGACTGCCATGGGTATCTCTTATCAAGAGATTGTGGAAGCAGGATCTCTGACACTACAGCTTTGTCTGGACTCTCCTTTGGTGCTCTGGCCTGGCTGTCTACCTGGCAACTCCTTCACCATGGCCTAGATTCAGACTAGCAACTGCATCAGAAATAGTGGGCCATGCAGTATGCTGATTAGTAACTCTTTGTAATTTGCATTAATGGTTTCCCATGTTGGGCTAGTCCACAACCTCACTGTGATGAGATTTGTGTACCTTTGATGTTTCTTTGGGTTGTATTTAGTGTTCATACAGGCAAAAAACTGGAAGTGCCCCTGAGTTGGTGAGCATTCCACAAGCTTCTTCATACGGTTGTGACACTGTAACTCACTCCTGACCCGCAACAACATGTGGTATCCTGGTCATGGCCCCTTGTCCTGACTTTCGGCGTGCCCACATGCTCCTAAGCATAGACTGCATGCCATAGACTACGGTGGCCTTGTGTGTCTTATTATGATAGATGTGCACTGTGACTTTGCTTATGCCACGAAATTCGTTTCACTTCTCACCTCCCAGTCTATGCTGCATTTACCCACCGCCACATCTAGCACACAGCCCCACTTCACATGGCTTTTATTTGTCCCCACCAAACTCCAGTGCTGGATTTGCCCCTTTCTAGCATTTCTTCTTTGTTCCCAGCACCCACGGCTCCGTACACTCCCAGCCCCTCCTTTCTCCCTTTTGCACATTTCTTGTTTCAGGAACTCCTTAATTCCATTTCTGAATCTGCTGCCGGTTGGGCTCCTGGCCAAGCATTTAGGTGACCCTGTCTGAAGCTGTTTAAAGACTTTTTGGAGGTTATCACTTAAGAGGAAAATCACAAGCCCTTTCAATCTGGTGCTAGAACAAGGCGGGAGCGGTGCTATTGCTGATGCAAAGCCTTCAGTGTTGTTAGTGTGCGTGCATGTGTGTGTACATGTGTATATAAATGTTTGAAGAGTTTCTTCATTTTGAAAGATCTGAGCCCATGTTTGTCACTATATTGTCAGCCTTAATCCAGCTACCGGACACTGTGTCCATCTTGCTGCTGCTGCTGTTTCTATATAATGCTGGTTTGGAGGAATCAAAAAAAAAAAAAATCTGGTTCCCCAGTCAAAATCTTTGTGCATGAATTGCTGGTGGCATGGGTCTTCGTACAATATTGTTCAGGGATGGAATTTTATTTTTCTAATTGTTTTTGCTGTAAAAGCCTTTTAGGGGTGGGGTGGGGGGGGGATGGATGTAAACTTTCTGTACATTAAACAAGATTTGAGCTTTATTTAAATAAGGTGAAGGTTGACTTAGAGGTGGGGCATAAGCGAACTCTTACCAAAAGGAACCTCAGCCTTGCTGCCGAATGATCACCCTCTCTCATCCCCCATCCTCCCTTAAAGATGCACACGTCCTTCCTCTCTCTGCCCAGATTTATTATGCATGTCCCAAGACCCTGGACAGTCTTCCCATGATTCTGTCAGCTCTGAATTAAGAGTATCTTGGATTCCCAATGCTACTTTTCCAGAGCGTGGCTGTATCGGTGGGTGTGATGTATATTGTTAAGGGAGTGGAGTGAGTTTGAAGGACAAGTTGTCATACGCTATAATAGCCCAGACCTAAACGTAAGCATTCCTGGCACATAAGCAGGCAGAACTCACTGCAGTTCAGTCCGCTTACTCAGTGGCAAATTTTGGCCCGTGAATGTCCAAATCCCACTCCCTATTCCTTGGTGACAGTAACATTGTGAAACATTGCTGAACTAGTTGGGGGTCTCTAAAGGGATGCAGCTGGGAGCCTGTGCTGCCTCTGGATATCTCTGGATACTGCTATATTTCCCAGCCACCCTTCCTGGAAACATCCTAGTCTTAACTTCTATCCCGGGTGTCTGTAAGAATATCAGAAAGTACCTATTTGGTCAGTGCAAGGAAGCCGTTTCCACAAACACTGCCTCCAGAAGTGACTATCAAATCCTCTGTGTCCTTGGATGGGTGGGGAGGGGTTTGAGGTACCTGCTGGTAGAAGTAGGTACTTGGGGAGGGTGGGGAATGATAAAGAGGAGTCCTAAACCTTCTCCTACAAAAGAAATGTTGTATGTTATCTGTATGCTTGTTTTGGGCTCTTAACGCTGTACAGTTTAGTTACATTGTGCTCCAGTTATGGGGAACTCTGTCCCCAGGAGGTTTTTAGTTCATGCTCTGTGTTTAAAGAGGATTATTTTTCTTTAAAAAACAAAAGAAAAAAAAACCCAAAAAAACGAAATTATAAATCTCACTTAAATGTGTCTTTTATTTGTGTGTGTGTGTGTGTGTGTGTGTGTGTGTGTGTGTGTACACACGTGTAGGGGGGAGGGGATGACCGCGGGTGTGAGCGCATGTGTACCTTGCAATCAATCTGTGATCTCAAAGCTACACAGAGTTAGCAGACATCTCACGGCAATGCAAGTTGCCCCCATGCAGTTCCTCACCAATGAGATGCAACCCTGACCTGGAGGGAATCGCCTTTAAGGTGAGTGGGAAACTCGATCGTCTTAGCCATTGAATTCTTTCTCTTCCATTGAGACTACCAATCAGGGTGTCGGCTGTGAATCAGGATTTTGTGATGTGGACAGGTATCCATTAGAAATTAACTTGAGACCCACTAACAGGCACTATGTCAGCCACTGACATGCCACCGAGCTGTTGGTAACTTTCATTTCTAGCTTGCTAGAACATCAGTAGTGAGAGAGAGAGAGAGAGAGAGGGTCTGTTCCCCATTATCAGTCCTTTAATAGTCTAGACTCATCTCTGCTGAACGTATCCGTTACATTCATTAGCACAGGAGATGTGTTCGATAAGGTGTGCTAGAAAAATTAGGCACTTCCCCTTTCAGTGCTTTCTTATTGATGTGTGTCCATCAAAGAAGCATTTTTCAAATTCTCCTTTACAGTTTGGGATTCCCGCTGCCTATCCATAGGAAATGGAGCAGAATGTCTTTTTAATGGCGAGAGTTTGTTCCTGCTAGCTGTGTATGGTCCCCTATTTATTCTCCATTATCAGTCCGGCCACCCAGTGGTAAGTAACTAGCCTATGATCCCAGTACTAATCTCACACTCCAGCTAGCTAGCTGGGATGCACTATGCAGGTTGGGTTTCCCTGTGCCAAATACAATGCAACTTAAGCATAGAAAAATGAGACTGGGGAATAGATCCTGACATAACCGCCTAGCACAGTGGGGTCTCAGCATTGATGGGAGCCTTTGGACGCTATTGCAAACTACATAGTCGTTATAAATACTGGTGTAATGGGAAACTGCTTTATAATCCTACTATCTAATGTCTTGATTTCATAGATGTATTCATTTTAAAATGTCTTTGGCACCTGATTTTTAATTTAGAGGAAGTAAGTAAAAATGTGGTTATTTGTGATACCTGTCTTGGTGGCAGCCCCACATGGTAATACCCCAGAGCTGCATTGGTGTGTAAGATCAGGCCACTGCTCCCTGGACAGGCTGGGGCTCGGGAAGAATGACTTTCAGCTGGCTGGGTGGGATGCAAAATGCACGGCTTACGAGCACCCTCCCTTACCTCCATTTCAAAGCAATAGCGTGGAGGATGGGACATCATGACAACCCAGACTGGAAGCGCTACAACTCCAACATGGACTGAGCCAATATCTTTGCATTACTACTTGAGAGTCCTGAGCCTCCTTGTCATGGGGCCTGGCAAGATGAGGAGAGGCCCATGATTCAAGGCAAGGAGGAGGCCAAGGTTAGAGAGCAGAGATGGGGAAAATTGAGAAAGATCATGCTTGGAAGCCTGAACCCCTCCAGCTGAAAGGAAAGCCATTTCCTATAGCTATCTTAATGTTCTTAATTATTAGCCACATTCAGTTGCCTCTTTTGGTAGCCTTTGTCATTTAATCTCCTCTGAGGCAGGGACTCGTACTATTTGTAGGTAAAGCACCTGGCACCATCTGGCCTGATCTCAGCTGCGACCTCTGGGCAGTACTGTAATACAAATAGTAATTTGCCATTATGTCTTCCAGTGTTTCATAGGCAAAGGCGTGTATGTGAGAGAGAGAGAGAGTGAAGATGCTTAGATCCTGGTTCTGCAATCCTGACACATGCAAGTAGTGTTATTTACTTCGATGGCACAACTTTGCATGAGTAGGGATTAGTCATGTGAGTGCATAAGGGCCACTAGATTGAGCCCCCCAAACTCATGTGCAAGCTCTTCAGTAACAAGGTGGTCCAATTCTGACAACAGCCTTGTGATTTGTGTTCTCCTTTGGCAGGGTTTTGCTTATACTTGTCACCTAAACTTATGTTTTCATTGCTCTTAATTCTTGTTTTAATTTTGTAGTGGAAGTTAAAATATTGAAAGATCTGAGTGGGTTAAGATCTCTTTATTGTGTATGGTTTTTTCCCTTCCATTTCATGCTAGAATCTACTGGATAGTTTTAATTCCTTCTCATCTCAAGGCTCAGTGTTTTGAATTATAATAATCCTAGAACAATCAAAGTTAAACAGAAAAGACCTATTTATGTCCTTAGTAATCCTCCCTGTATGTGGAGCATTCTTCCTATAATACTTCCATATCACTTTAGTCTAAGGATCTAAAAATGCTTCACAATCCCTGTTAGGTAATAATACAGAAATGGAGATACAGAGCGGGTAAGAGTCTTTTTCCCAGTGAAGCAGTGGCAGAATTGAGAATTTGAATTAGAAAATTTTCCTAATATCTAACTAAATCTCCCTGCTGCAGAATAAGCCCATTATGTCTTGTCCTATATTCAGTGGACAAGGAGAACACTTGATCCCTCGTCCCCTTTATAACAGCTCTTAGTCTTCAAATATGTTATCAGGTCATCCCTTCCTCAGTCTTTGTTTCTGAAGACTAAACATGCCGATTTTTTTTTTTTTTAACTGTTCCTCATAGGTCATGTTTTCTAAACCTTTTATCATTTTTGTTGCTCTCCTGGACTCTCTCCAACTTGTCCACATCTTTCCTAAAGTGTGGTGCCCAGAATTGGACACAGTACTCCAGCTGAGGCCTCAACAGTGCCGAGGAGAGCAGGACAACTACCTCCCATGTCTTAAAACCAACACTCCTGTTAATACATCCCAGAATATTTGCCTTTTCCGTAACTGCACCACGTTGTTGACTCTCATTCAATTTGTGATCCACTAGAACCTCCAGATACTTTCCAGCAGTATTACCACCAAGCCAGTTATTTCCCCTCTTTGTAGCTGTGTATTTGATTTTTTTTTTCTTCCTGTCAGGTATTATTGGAATTTCATGGGTCTATAGTTCAGAGCAGTGGTAGTAATGTAATCTCATTGCAGTGTGCAAGTACTTGAAGACCATGTAACTCAATTCCTCCTGCAGAGGAGATTTACCTTTATAATCCATACATACTTGCTTACAAACCAGCCTCAACAGAAACTGTTTCAAAGGAGAGCTATCATTTAGGGGTGGGGATATTTCATCCTGAATATCTTTGTGCTATTTCTGCCCTCATTACTTTATGGGCATTTTTAAGTCCGAAAGTGAAGATGAGAGATTTAGTAATCAATTAAACATAGCATGACAGCTTTGTGTGATCCACTAGCATCAAGTTTTCACTGCTTTGATACAACAAAATGACACTGATCAACGTTATCCCTCTCATTGACTCTTATAGTTTAGTGTTTGGTGAATTGTTGAGCTTGTGAATGTGACAGACTGTGATAAGAGACAGGCATAGTGTGGGCAGGGGCTGCCGTAGCCCTGTAGTATTCTGTCACTATGCCACCTTCAGCTATGGGCCCATCCAGCAGACCTCATCCTCTACCTGATATAAAGGGAGGCTGCTGGGGTTTCTAAACTGGGGGTGTTGTAGGGTGGATAAAGAGCGCTAGATTGAGCCTGGTTGATCACTTTGACTTGTGGCCTAACTCAGATCGGAGGGTTTCAAGACCCATGTGTTGATTCCTTAGAGATTACTTACTATCAGCATATTGAGAAAGTTACCAAACACTTTACTTTTTTTTAATCACTCCCCATTTTTCCTTACTCGCCTCTACCTCACCCACCCTGCAAAACATATCCAGTATAATTGCTAATTTAATTTTTGCATTTAAATTAATAGATGTATAAATCTACTAGTAAATAACTTTTATATTCACAGAGTATCATTGACCCATACTTTATCATTCAAATATTGTTTACAGGTTTGCTCTGGTAGAAGTCTAGGACTTTTGCCACTGATTTCAATGGGAGGAGGTTCACCTGTCCACATTAAATTACTTTAAATTATTTAATATCTTTTCATAAGCATCAGGGGTGTTGGCGCTAATTTTAAACTTTCCTGTGGTAGACCTTAAACCATCTTGCACTCTCTTCTTGATCTTGGTTATCTGTGCTCAAGGCCTCTCCCATCAACTAACTCCCTTTTAACTGCTCAGCAACTGCACTTGCTTTTTGTGGCTGAATTTATAGTCCCATCTAAGAAAGAAGCAAGTAGGTGCTGCTGTGTGTATTCTTTTAAATTTACCATCGGGCCCCTTCAGTGAGACCCTAAGGGCTGGGCCCACAGCTTTCTCTACTAGAACAAAATCTCCTAGGAACAGCCTAGTGTACTGGAACAGGACTGAACTACCCCCAGCATTATCCGAGCTCAAGGCACTCCGTGCCCTTGGGAAGGGGCTATGCTGAGGTAGAGCTAGATACTGTTTGGTTCACTTGTTTTAGAGGCAATAGGTCCCTACAACAGTCTGCTCTCAGGGCACTGCTAGGCTTGTGCAATCTCCCAGAATGCTCTGCAGTTGGCAGCTGAGGTACTGCCTACTGGTGATTGTGCCTCTGGGGACTCACAGCTGCCCTGACTGAGGGTGATTACAGGCTGAGCCTGAATGTGGTCCAGCCCTGCTCAGGGGGCGGCTTGAACTAGTTCCCTTACAAACAGTTCAGGGGCCTAGTGTGGACAAGGCCTTCCTGCACCCTCCTGGGGCCTCCACTCCCTCAGGGCCTGGGCCTATGGCCAGAGGGGATGTCTCAGAGCAGGGTCCTGCTCCCTTGGGGCCACCCTGTTGCAGGCCCTTCTCCCTGGAGCTGAGGAAAACTTCAGCCCTGACACAACTCTCTCTCCTGCAGGCAGATGGCTGAGCCCGGGTTTGCAGCTGGTGAGTTTGGGTGGGGTGGGGTGGGGGGGACACTAGCTTTCCTTACGCCCCCTCAGCCTGGTCCCTGAGCGGGGGGTGCAGGTGCCACCGGCAACCTCTTGACCTGCTGCTGTATTTGGGTTTTTCCGTAATGAAAGCAAGGGCGTGACCTGGCCCTGACCCTCAACCAGCGCCAGGAGCTCTGGCAGGCGGGGGGCGCCCCGGGAAGGACACCAGTGCAGGCAGGGAGCCGGGCGCAGACCGGAGCCTGAGCGGGGAGCGCAGGACACCGCGTGCCCAGGCTGGGACCCAGCAGCGACCCGCGCAGCCGGGACCCCCCTTCCCGCCTCCAGCTCCGTGCGCCCCCGGCGAGGGGCGCGGAGAGCGGGTGCCATGGACGGCGCAGCGTCCGGGGCGCTGGGTCCCCAGCCGGAGCCGCCGGTGGGAGCCGGACAGGGCGCGGGGGAGGCTGCCCCGGAGCCCGCCGCCCCCCAGAAGCCCCCTTACTCGTACGTGGCGCTGATCGCCATGGCCATCCGGGAGAGCCCGGAGCAGCGGCTGCCGCTGAGCGGCATCTACCGGTACATCGTGGGGCGCTTCCCCTACTACCGGCTGGGCCAGAAGGGCTGGCAGAACAGCATCCGCCACAACCTCAGCCTCAACGCCTGCTTCCTCAAGGTGCCCCGGGAGCGGGGCGCCGAGCGCAAGGGCAGCTACTGGACCCTGGACCCGGCCTTCCACGACATGTTCCAGCAGGGCAACTACCGGCGCCGGCGGCGGGTCAAGAGACCCCAGCGGGCCCCCCTGGGGGGGCCCGGCCCGGCCCCCGCCTGCCTCACCTGCCAGGAGCTGCCCTACCACCTGCCCCACCAGAGCCCCCCGGCCGCCTACCTGGTGGGCAGCGCCTGGGCGTCCCCGGGGCAAGCCCCGCCGAGCTGCCCCCCGTGCACGGTGCCCCTGAGCGGCTACGGCCCCTACCCGCGGCTGCTGCTGCCCGGAGGGGTGGCGCATCAGCAGCTGAGCCCTGCGACGGGGGGGCCCGGCTGTCTTTACCAGCAGCCCCCGGAGCTACCCTTCATGCGTTACTGGGGGGAGCAGGAGAGATCCTACGGCGCCTTGCCCGCCGGCATAGACCTGTGATTCCTTGGCCGTCGGACAGGAGCGGGCAGTGGGTCTCCCCTTCCCCCTGCTTCTACTCTGAGCCTTGCGGGGAGCCCAGGCTGCGTTTGGATTGATAACGGGGACCCCTCCCTTGTCAAGGCAATAACGGAAGGGGTGTCACAGGCAGGCGAGATTTGATGCGCGCTGCCTCTAAAGATAAATCGTTGAAAGGTTTTGGGGGAGCCTCGCTGGAGGAAGAGGGTGCAAATTCGGTTGAAAGGGGAACAACGCTTTTGAAAAGAGGCGCCACAGCGGAATGGACTTTGGGAGTGAACCTGTACTTCCCTTGGAGGAACTGGGACAGTACCCCATTAAGATTTGTGTTTACATTGATAAACTTCGAAGTTCAAATGAATACAGTGAGGTGTGAGTTTCACCCTGCAGCTCTAACTCTCCAAATGGATTCTTCTCCGGGCAGAGGATCCTAGAGGATATTATTTGTTCTGCAAAACTAGACCCTAATATTTTAGAAATTCCCTGTCTGCAAAGTATTTGAAATAACTAATTTGGGATCAAAACTTTCTTGTTCCAAGGAAACAATGACGCGTTTCAGACATGTTCCCTGTTAGTTATATAGTTATTGTAGAAGGTGTAATGTGTTGTTTGAGTCAGAATAGTGTTAACATTTTCAGAGACGTTTATTTGTGAAATCCGCTTTAATTAAAGAAGCATCAAGGACAATAGATTTGAAAACGGTTGGTTGATTGGTACATCTGTTAGGAATTAAAAACCCATCTATATTCTTTTGGTTTATTGAAGTGATTTAAAGTATGCTGCCTTGTTCATTCTTTCCGGTGGCTCATGAGAAACGTGAATTCTCCACTGCATAACCGTTGTTTCTTTTATTGTGTTAAATTCAGTGGTACTAGTGAAACTGGAAATGCCTGACCTTGGGCTGTTAAGTGAAAGCAAAAGAAGTTGATCAACTGACATTCCATTTTTAAGTCAAGTCTGAGAAATTGTTTTGGGAACTGAAAGTAATGTGCCATCATTTTAAAAAGTGAAATGTAGTTACTTTCTGGAAAATACTTTTTGCAAATGTCCTTCAAAACTTGATTACTGAACTTTTTTTTTTTTTTTAAGCACTATGTAAAGGAATACCTTTTTTTTTTTTTTTTTTTTTTTTTTTTTTTTAAAGATGTTAAATACCAAAGACTTTTGGGATAGATATGATCCTTATGTTTTTATATTTAAGGATAAACTATTTGGGTTGACGTGAAGTCAGAAGGCATTTTATATACGGTTCCTTGTTAGTATAGTTATTGTGAACATGTTTATATAATGGCAATGCAGCAGTGCTTTTGTCATTTAAATTTCAGGGGTGGCTTCAGCTCTTTTTCTGCCAAAAAAAGATTCTAAACGCAAATAGTATTTCTAATCGAAATCGCAGGTTGGTTTGTTATAGAAACGAATGGTTGAGATACTATCAGTGTGCATAGCAGCATTTTCTGGTGTGTTACATTTTGAGACTTGTTTAAATAAATATTGGTTACTTTATAAAACATATGGCTTTATTTAAACTAGTTTTTTACTGTGACTTCCCTCCCGCCTTGATTTAAAAGAATGTGTAGCCCAAACTAGACCAGAGTTCTAATATTTAATCTTTAAATTAGTTTTGAACTTGTTCTTCTTCAAAATAACTTCCATAATACAACACAAACAAAATTTTAGCAACCTTAGTAGATTTTAGTTATGGGACTATCCTTTGGTGAAGCAAGTGTGTATATAAGAAATATCCATTTGTTGCAGTATTAAGATTTTCAGAGAAATAAGTAATTTTCCACTGTTGCTTTAATGTGAATCCTAATATATTGTTCAACAAACCACCTGTTGATTATAGTTGAACTTCGGGTATTAAATGCAGAAAAAAAGCTACACAGAGAAATAATTCTGGAATTTTACAGTTGATAAGTTCCATGGAAAAAAGGTTTTTCCCTCACTGTAGTTAATCCACTTCTATGAGATGCAGTAGCTAGGTTGGTAGAAGAATCCTTCTATTGACCTAGCTGCATTTACACGTCGGGGGCTAGGTCGACCTAACTACGGTGCTCAGGATGCAAAATTTTTCACAGCCCTGAGCAGCTTAGGTAGGTCAATCCAATTTTGAAGTATAGACCAGGCTTTAGACTCCCCTAGAAGTTAACGAGAGACAAAGACAGACTACAGAAGAGGCAACGGAAGGAGTAAAATAAACTGTAGAGACCTGGGATAAATTCAGTGTATTGCTGGAGCCTCTGATAAGATGGAATTTTTTTTCACAGTCACTGTTAAGGGTGTGTGTGTGTGTGTGTGTGTGTGTGTGTGTAACTTAAAAAGGAAATTTTGTTTTTTCCCTCTCTCATAACTCAATCTTTGAATGGGCTTTACTCAGATTTATATATATTCTCTCGCTGTGTATGAAATACATATGAATTATAAAATATATTCAACAAAAACCCTAGACTAGAAGCAGGGATGGAAAGTCTAGTCCCAGAGGAGATCTTTTCAGAAAGTTATCTCCAAGCAAAAAGAAGTTGTTAATGGAAGTTCATGTTCTTTAACATTTGCTGCTATATAGCATATATATCAAATATGCATAATATGTATGACTGTGTCTATGAGTGGGAGAGAAATAAACCTTTCAAAAATCTCCATAATAAAAGGAGACAACTGATTGGTTTTGTGCTTTATTACAGAGATCAGGACTTGTTGGATAGTGTTAGCATGACCAGATGTCCTGATTTTATAGGGACAGTCCCAATTTTTGGGTCTTTTTCTTATATAGGCTCCTATTAGCCCCCGCACCCTGTCCTGATTTTTCACATTTGCTGTCTGGTCACCCTAGATAGACATTCTGATACAAGGAAAGGCAACACACTGTCTGCAAATGAGGGAAAACCCCATGCAGGACTTGCAGTTACTGGTTGGCAGCCACAGGTGAAATGTACAAGACCTATCTCATAGAACTGGAAGGGACCTCGAAAGGTCATCCAGTCCAGCCCCCTGCCTTCACTAGCAGGACCAAGTACTCAGGGCCGGCTCCAGGCACCAGCTTGCCAAGCAGGTGCTTGGAGCGGCCTCTCTGGAGAGGGGCAGCACGTCCAGCTATTCGGCGGCAATTCGGCGGACGGTCCCTCGCTACCGCTCGGAGCGAAGGACCTCCCGCCTAATTGCCACTGCAGATCGTGACCGTGGCTTGCTTTTTTTTTTTTTTTTTTTTTTTTTCCGCCTGAGGCGGCAAAAACCCTGGAGCCAGCCCTGCGAGTACTGATTTTTGCCCCAGATCCCTAGGTGGCCCCCTCAAGGATTGAACTCACAACCCTGGGTTTAGCAGGCCAATGCTCAACAGATTCGGCTCTCCTGCTGTTGGCATCTATAACATTCCAGCTTCCATCAGAGTGTGTGTTAGCCTTTCAAAACTAGGTAGAAGAACTTTGAAAATAATGATTTCCATTTAAATAGGGTGGTGAATTGTTTTGTTTAGTTTTTTAGTGATTTGGCCTGTTTCTAGAAGTGTGAATGGGTAGCCAGGGTCTGAGCTTGTAAACTGTTGGCAGGGGTATGATTCGTGGGGGAGGGGAGGGCAGGGGAAGGTAGTGATAATAGTCTGCTCTGTTCTTCCTGTAATCCCAAAATGTGAACGCAATCCCAGAGAAGAGGAATGCTTCTGCTAAAAGAAACCATAGTGAAATGAAATTTGTTAGTCTCTAAGGTGCCACAAGTACTCCTGTTCTTCATAGTGAAATGGTGACTTTTAAAATATTGTGTCATGGCTTCAGAGCCAACACCACCAGTGTGATGAAAGGCGTAAGTTCATACCTTTCATCTACAGCTATTGTTTTGGGCTGTCTGCAGACTCAGGAAGATAAACACACCAGTTTATATTTAGTTCACATTCAGAAAATATTATTTGCAGCCACACTAGGGAAGTCTTAGATTGCAAACTCTCTGGGGCAGGGACCATCTTTGTTCTGTATTTGTACAGCGCCTAGCACAGTGTGGTCCTGGTCTATAACTGGGCCTCCTAGGTGCTACTGCAATACAAATAATGAGAGAATAATTTTTTAATGTTAAACAAAAATTGTGCAGAAACTGATGGGGTCACCACAGACATGCTGGTCTGGAAGGCCACCAAATACCACCAACCCCTAGCAGTTGGATATTTCAGCTGAGGCTGCTAGCTGAGGGTGAAAAAGTGCTTTATTCCTGACAGCAGTTAGATGTTTGGTGCGCATGAAAGCATTAGCTAGTAATGCTCTAACCCGGGGAGAGGGGGTCAGGAGGAAGTATTTTTTGTGTCCCCCAAGGGCCCCCTGACTTTTTCTCTGGCTCACTTCCCACCCTCATTTTATTACCACGTGCTAGCCAAAGGGGGTCAGATGGGACTCCTTAGATTCCATCAGTGTGCCTCCTGTATCATCAAAGTGGGGCAGGGTACAGGGCGTTCATCTCTGGTTGCTAAAATGTTATAATTTTTAAATTTTCGTGCTTGTGAGAGGTGCCGAAGACCAAGAGTCTCCCTCCCATGCACAAAACAAACACTGCATCAGCTGTGCAAGTGTCTCCATACTGCTCCACTTGTGTGCATTGCCATTGCCCTTAGCATCTCTCTTAAGACTGCAAAAAATGGTTCAATTTCCCTGTGGGTTTTAATTCTGCAGGTAGCTGGACTGAGACCATCAACTCCTTGAACACGGGGTACTGAGCAGCCACCCAAGCGGTAACAGCTTTCAGTTGCTACTTGCATGGGTTTTCATTCAAGCCAGTGACTTTGAGGTGACTCTGATTTGTATTTTCAGTCCTGTAAGTCATCCACTCACCGTTCTCTATCTACAAGGGGAGAGCGGGTTTTCATTAGTATGGTGATGTAGTCTTCTTCCTAGGCTTGGCTGCAGGTTAACTTCATTCTTGGTCCTGGCTCTATCCTGTGGTGGAGAGGGGAAGAGTCTCTATTTTCCTAACTGTAGGAATTGCTGTTCCTATGCCCAGTGACCCAATATATGCAGCTTCCTTTGCATTTCATGAATTTAAAACCAAACATCCTGTAGCTGGAGTCACATAAGGTAGTTTCTGTTGGATAAGGAAAACCATCTAACAGACTTTTTTTTAGAGTTGTGATAGGTCTCCGATTCATTATTAAGGAACTGAAAGGGTGTTCGTCTCTATTGAGCTTATGCTTTGACCTTTGGTATTCAGCAGTAGAGTATCCTACAGTGAATCAAACAAAGCATGAAACATGTAAACTCAAGTCACAAGTATTGCTCTGTGTGTAAAAAGTTATCCAGCTCCCTTAATTTAAGAAAACAGGCAGTGTGGAGAGGTCGGCCATTTAATATAGGGTAAGCACGCTCATGGGCTTTAAAGGCAGAAAAAGCCAAGTGATTAACGCCCACGTTTTTAGAGGCACTGAACAAACCCAGCTCCCAATGAAGTCCATGGGAACTGCAAGTGCTCTGCAACTTTGAAAATCCGGCCATAAACCTTATATCTGAAATCTCATGGCAAATCCTAGGGGTGAGATGGAAATTCTTTAGTCAGGCAATTAGACTGTATAGTATGACCTACAGATTGTAGCAAAGTCTGGAATATTTGCTCCATTGTCTGTCTTCTCTGCTTTGTGTGGATAACCTCATGGGTTTTGTGGTATTGCGCTGCGTGGGCATCGTAACATTGATGATGACAACTGAATACCATGCAGTTACCAAGACCTGGGACAAAGTGTCAAGATGTTGTTATGAGAGAGACTAAGCAAAGACAAAATAATTTGCTGGAATGAACACATGCCCACACATTTTATATATTTGAATGGGATGAAGGGACCTTTGATGCATAATGGAGAGTTTTTAGATGTCACTGCATCTAATTGGGGTGAGGTGACTTGTGGAGCCCTGTAGGGATCATCATTGTGTTATGCTCGAACATCTATGTGAGATTGTAAATGATCTGGAAGATGGAAGTAAATAGCATGTTAATTAAATTCACAGATGGTCTCAAGCTACGAGGTGATGCAGACTCCATGGGGAACAAAGAAGGAAGTACAGGGTGATTCAGAGATGCTGGAAAAATTGGCAGAAACTCATAGATTTGAAAGGGAGGAGGACATAGCTTTTGTGATTAACCAACCCTCTCTCTTCTCCTCCCTTCCCTGCCCCCCCCACCTCCCAAAAAGAAAGAAAAAAATACAGTAGAAACCAACCTCCTCTTTGTTATTATCTCCTAAGGAAAAACCCAGAGGCCTTCCATGACTTTGATAAGGCCAACAGAACGTGACTCTGTCTTACCAATGAAATAAGTGAACTCTAGAATTGCTGCCCCCTGCTGAGAATGCTCTGCCACCGTCCCCCAGGCTTTGATCTATGGATTCGTAGCTCCAGCATCGTAAGCTGATCTCAGTAGTTGCAATGGTACATACAGAGGAGGTGCTGTCTGATAGGCACAAGCCGAAGTATGCTGGGGTGGGGGAATGGAAGGGAGTCGTCAGAACTAATGCTGAAAGACCCAGGTGGATGGCAAGGTCTACATTCAAAATTATGGCCAGTTTAACAGTGTCCCTGGGGGCGGGGAGGGGATAATATTTGAATGACATGCCTACATTGGCAAAATCCCTAGTGTGGATGCCCTTATATAGGGGGGGAAGTGCTTTTGCTGGTAGAGCTATTTCCCCCCAGGGAACTGGTATAGGCTACACCAGGAAAAGCATTTTTTTGCCAGTAGAAGCTGCATGTACACTAGGAGAGTTTGCCATATAGCTATACCTGTATAGTTATATTGGCCAGCTTTTCTGTTGTAGAGTAGACTTGTAACTGTGACCAGCACGTTGGATATGAGCCCATAAAGTATGAATAGAACTGGCCTTTTAGCCACCTTGAGCTATATACAGAGAAGCATCTAATTAAAAACCGGAGGTGGTAGTCTTCCTCTATGCAGCGTTGCTAAGCTCCTATTTGGAGTTTTATTTGCAACTTTGGAACACCTAACTGTCGTTACAATCCAGGCATTATGTAGTAGTTTTTGTTCAAGGCTCTCAATACATTTCACAAGCATTAACAATTTAAGCCTCATGCACCACTGTGAGATAGGTCTCCATTTTACAGATGGAAAAACTGAGCCACGGAGATGGCAAGTGACTTGCTAATGGTCACATGAGGAGCCTGGTATAGCTGGGAAGAGAATCCAGGTCTTCCAAGTCTCAGTCCTGTGCTTGAACCCCAAGGTCATAGGCAAGTTAAAGAGGAGAATAGGAGAAGCAACAAAGAGAGAAAGTGAGTGGACGAAGCATTATAAGAATTAAATACATACAGCTTGGTTAAAAAGGACAAGAGTGGGAAATTGACCACAATCTATAATGGGATGGAATAAAATAAAACACAGTTTAGACTGGACACGAAGAAATATTTTCTAACAATAGTTAAACTAGACCAGCGGTGGCCAACCTGTGGCTCCGGAGCCACATGCGGCTCTTCAGAAGTTAATATGCGTCTCCTTGTCTAGGCACCGACTCCGGGGCTGTAGCTACAGGTGCCAACATGCCGGGGGGTGCTCACTGCTCACCCCCTGGCTCTGCCACAGGCCCTGCCCCCACTCCACCCCTTCCCGTCCCCTCCCCTGAGCCTGCCATGCCCTCACTCCGCCCACTCCCACCCAGAGCCTCCTGCATGCCATGAAACAGCTGATCGGGATGTGCGGGGAGGGAGAGGGAGGTGCTGATTGGCGGGGCTGCTGGTGGGTGGGAGCCGCTGGGTGCGGGGCAGGGTGGAGCTGATTGGGGGGGCACTGCTGATGTATTACTGTGGCTCTTTGGCAATGTACATTGGTAAATTCTGGCTCCTTCTCAGGCTCAGGTTGGCCATCCCTGAACTAGACAGTAGCTTTTCAAAGGGACCTGTTAGATTTGCATCCCTAGTTGTTGTTTTGTTGTTTGTATTACAGTAGCACCTAGGAGCTCCAGTCTTGGGCAAACGCCCCACTGTGCTAGGTGCTGTACAAACACAGAAAAAGGCAACAGACCCTGTCCCAAGATCCTTATAATCCCGGTAAATTACTCACACTTAGGCTGGACAAAGCATGGAACAGTCCTGCACTTAAGAAGAGAGACTAGCTCTTTCTGACCCTAATACTGTAGTTATGAATATTTTTAAATATCTCTTGTTTCAGCTTCCAGAGATGAATTTAGAGTGACTTTAGAGCTTGAGATGCTCCACTACTACAGTGAGGAGCATGGTATACATGTTTAGCTAGACCTGGCCAAGATTACAAAAGTGACCAGTGAATCTGGGTGCCTGACGTGGGACATGTCATAGGAGGCTGATTCTGAAAACCAAACTCTTTTTAAGGTGTTTTAAGCTGGGCACCCAAAACCAGACCTCCTAACAGCTCTGGTTTTGTGGGACTGTCCCACTTTGACTCCCCAAACCCTCTGTTCGGGTTGAAGCAGCAGCTCCTGTGAGTATGATTTTGCATGCCTCCCAACGTTTCAAGTGGCTAAAGCGGGGGAGGGCGGGGGGGGGGGGCGGTAGGCCAAACCTGAGCAACACTAGTGCAATGCTAGGAGCCAGGTCAGGATATCCGGAGCAGGAAGCCAAGCTCAGCCAGCCCTGCAGGATAGGAGCTGCCACTAGAGGGTGAGTGTGTGTGGGTGCGGGGTCACTCTGCAACTTCCCCACCCCAACAAGCCTCCCACTGCCGGGCAGCACCCATTCCCCCAGGGCCTCCTACTTCCAGGGGACAGCACTCAGTCCCCCACCTCAGGCCCTTCCAGCCCTAGGGGCAGGACCACTTTAGCCACTGGAAATGTTGGGAGGTATGCAAAATCAGTCATTTTTGAAAATCTGGGCCCTGGCTTATTGTTCATTCCCTTGTCGATGTACGATTTTACTGATTGGGCACACTTCTCTGCGTGTGTCTGACACCTTTCAAAGATTTGCCAATCTCTCATCTGTGAGAGATTCTTTCAGGAATTCACCCTTATAGTGAATTCTGGCTTTGAAAGGGATAATTACAAAAACACAAAACAACTCATCATGCTTTCCAGGGAGCAGTTCTAGCTTTTAATTTAGGTGTTTGAATTTAAGTATAATAAGTAAACAGCACCTCTTGTCTCTGTAATCATATTCACAACAACCACATTCCAGGCCCTATTGCTTTTCTCCGCAAAGTGTTCTCTGTCTAGTAAAAAGGAAGTTGTGATCAGATAATATCTGAATACTGCTTCAATCTTTGTTTTATTTAGTGATTGCAGTGGATGCATCTGCACTAAGCGTGTTTAACATGTATGGCAATATTTGTATCTAATTAAATGTCAGAAAGTCTGTTTATATGATGTTCACTTTAAAAAGCCTAGGAAATATAAAACTAAGGAGGAGAGTAAATCCCAAAACGCAGCAATGGGAAACTGAGTGGACTGTCAAGTCTTAACGTCAGTTTTTTTTCTTGTGCCTGAGCGATGTTGCTTTGAAGAGAGAGAATCCTGGGGATGGTGTGCGTGATAAAGCTACCATTGAAATGTCTGGTGGGGGCAGAGGGATATATGAATGGATCAGATCATTGGTGATGGCAACTATAGGTCATCCGTTCTAACCCAGCCTGGCTCAGGGTTGAGGCAGTACAGGGGAAGCTTGGGCTGCTGCTGCCTGCACTGTAGTTGCTGTGTGGACAAACAGGAGATTTCAGTCATCAGGGCCATGACTCCGGGACCTTTCCCAGGACTATACTCACTGTTGTTCAATTTGGTGTCTTTGTGCATTGGATGAAAGGGAGCAGATGTTAAGAGTGAAATACTGATCCTCGCTGGAGGGAAACCATTACAAAGCTGAGTAAAATGAAACTGGCAAAGGATGAGAATCTCCCAGTAATTAAGGTAGCAGGAAGGAACCAAAATATGGTAAACCCCCTTCAGAGATGGGACTGCACAGGGGGCTAAGTCTTGTTTTGGATATTTAAAGCTTCTGAAAGCCAAGGTAAATCAGCTTACCGGCCAAGAAATACTTTGACAGATAGCACTGGTCTCCTCCTCTCCACTTAACTATCTCATCATTTTAACTATTATTGCAGGGTTTATCCTAGAAACAGCCCTAGAGAAAAGGTGCCCACATTCCAATGGGAAACACCTGATGCTCATCCTTCAAGTCTCAGTAACTGATAAAACAAAAGACGGTCTTGCTGGGTGCGTTTTTGGAGGGCAGGATCTCCTCTTACTCTCCTCCCAATGCACACGCTCTGTCAAGTCCAACATGGAGGCAGCTTTCCTGCTAGGAGGAAGATTGGGCATAGAACTTGTTGGCAGCTTTTTGACAAAATGTTTTTTTTTGTCTTAAAATGCTGATTTGTTGAAACCCAAACTTCACACAAAAACTTATCAGTTTTGATGAACAGGATGAACTTCAACCTGGGTCTATGAATGCCTCATGAATGCCCTAACCACTGGGCTACAGAGTCTCTCTCTTTCTTTAACTCTCACCTGGTGGAACTGTTCCACTTTTTATGAATTAAATATTAATTGGACTAGAGAGAGGGGCCCTGACCTGGGATCTGGAAGCCCTAGATTTAGGTCTCTGCTCTGAATCAAGCAGAGCACCCCTCTTAAACCCTCTTGATGAACCCTTCCTTGGGAAGGTTTCTCAGGTCTAGAATGGGATTTCTGGTCAAAACCAGAGAGAAAAACCCACTCTAGAATAGCCAGTAACCTGGTGGCTAAGGCACATGCATCCCAGGTGTGTATTTCTTTTTCTATGTGTGGTGTCCCCCCTCCCCCCCCCCAGTAAATTTTGTTGGAAGTTTTTGGTTTCATTCCACATCAGAATAGAACCAAATGTCAAAACCCTGAAATATTTTATAAAACAGAATTTTTCTTTTCTGGCCGGCCTTAGTTGGGTCCAGTGCACTCTGGAACACATCGGTGCTGTTCCCACAGTTGGCCACAGGGAGACACTGGAGAGCAGCATGAGGCGCTCCCTCTCCTTCCAGTCCATAACATCCTTCCCTTTGAGCACATGGGTTTCCCATCAGAGGGGAGGATCTAGCGCTACCTGTTGTGCCATAGGGTGTCCAATGGCTTAGAGTGGAAAGCTAGCCACCCAAGGGGAGATCTAGGCAAGCTTTAGTTAAGTGAGGTGGCGGGGGTTGTAATCTGCTGATGTGTGGTTTGCGGGGGAGGCAGAGGGAGGCAATATATGTTGAGTATATCAGGAATGGTCTTTCAGTCTCCTCTGCTGGGTAGATACAGTGCTTGTGTCTGGATTCGAGGTGTGGGCAGATAAAAGACAAGGAGAAATATATAGAAGGGGGACCCCACTTCTCCACCTCCACGGTGCTCATTGCTTTTACTCTTAATAAGTGCATCTCACTGGCGTGGTCATGGCCTTTACAGCGGCATGGGAACATTCTTTCCGCAGGTGAGCGGTTACCCTGAAAAGGGGAGACTAATGCTGGCATGAAAGCTCTCTAGCTATTCATCAGACACCTGGGTAGTGCTGGTCAGGAAATGGAGGTGTCTTTCCACTGAAAAGTTAATTTTTTTTGGTGGGGGGAAAAAAAACCCTAAATCAAAATATTTTTATTCCAAAATGCTAACACAGTGCCTCATGGGAGTTGTAGTTCAAGTGCTTCTGTGAGCTTCCTTGTTGGAGCATGGGAGCCCTGGCTGGTGAGGAGAGGTGGTGCATCATGGGAGTCTCCGGCCATGTGCATGATGAGATGTAATCTGGCTGGGAGACAGGTCTATTGAAGAGAATGGGCATATTAGGCAACTGAACTACAGCTCCCAGAAGGCAAGGCGACCTTGTATCCAAATAGAAACATTTTGGGGTTTGGGCATTAGTTTTTTTTCGATTGAAAAATTAATTTTGTTTTTTTTTTTTTGCAGGAAGTCAACACTTTTCACCGGCTATTTCCTTTAGTCAATTCCCCCTCCCAATTTTCCATCCAAAACCAGTTTCAACAGAAAAATTTGGACCAGCCCTACATCCAACTGCATATTGGGTTGAATACACAACTGAGATTTCATCTCAGCCTTGATAACCACCTTTGCCTGCCCATGTGTGCAATGCTTTTGGCTTGATATTGAGAGAGAGACTTGGTAGCGGGGCAGGATAGTTGCAGGTTGAAAGCTAACTGGTATCTCCTTACAAATACTCCTCTTTCCCCCCCCCCCTTTTTCTCCCTCTTACTGTGGCTATATTTCATTGAGCTGGAATTCCCTGAATCCCTGGAACCTCATGGGTTTGAATCACATCAGAGTCCGCTCAATGATCCCAAAGTGAATACAGTGAGTACCAGGCATGGGTGAGTTCTTTTGGACAGGCCTTGTCATGGAAATCCAGTCTGGCTCAAGGAGAGGGGACTGTAGTGTATGACAGAAAATTCTGGTGGTACTGCAGATTGATCAGTGCGTCTCTGAATTTCAAATTGTGAGTTACATCCCCGTTCGCAATACCTTAAAAATGAATCAATACATCCCAGCACCCATCAAGACACAGTAATAATGGTGCAAAATTATAGGTGAACTCCACCCAAAACACCTAAATGTAGGATTCGGAGTAGCAGCCGTGTTAGTCTGTATCCGCAAAAAGAAGAACAGGAGTACTTGTGGCACCTTAGAGACTAACAGATTTATTAGAGCATAAGCTTTCGTGGACTACAGCCCACTTCTTCGGATGCATGCATCCGAAGAAGTGGGCTGTAGTCCACGAAAGCTTATGCTCTAATAAATTTGTTAGTCTCTAAGGTGCCACAAGTACTCCTGTTCTTCTTTTTGCGGATACAGACTAACACGGCTGCTACTC